>NW_023604972.1:0-181768 GCF_014898055.3 Talpa occidentalis
CAGCACTGTGAAGCTGGCCTCATCCTCTGCAGCACTGAGTCAGTTCCCAGCAAGTCAGGGAGATACCCACAAGGGGCGGCAGACCTCTCCTGTCTCGCACACTGCTCCCTCAGCATGTTTTTTGGTCCATCTGCCTGTTCTGCTCCCGGCTCTGTCTCTGGTGAATCCTCTCACCCTCCCCCACCACTGGCCTGTACCTCAGCTTTTGTATAAATAAGTAAATCTTTAAAAATAAATCAGTGGGAAAAAAGAATTATTCCTTTATTGTAAGATTTATATTTTACTTATTTTTGCATAGAACAACTGGGGTGTAGACCAGAGGTATGGAGGGGATGAGAAGATTCACTAGAGACAGAGTGGGGAGCAGAACAGGACGATCCATTGAAATATACTGCTAAGGGAGCAGCCAGTGAGAAGGAGAGGTCTGTGTGTCATGTAGTTAGCTCCCTGGCAGGGGAATCGAACTCAGGCCACTCTGTCTCAGGAGGGCCGCCTGAGAGGCAGTGCTGAGACTTAACCCCAAGGCCACCAAATATGCCCTGCAGGTTACTGCTACATGTCTCTCTGTAAGACTGGGTGAGAAATAGAAACTGATAGTGATGTATGTGTGGGAGAGAGACTGCATGAGAAAAGGAAGATATTGTGTATGTGTGACCAGGTGAGAAGACAACTAATTGATTATGTGTGTGTTTCTGTGCATGTGTCTGTATTGACTAGGTGAGGAATGAAGTGATTGTAAATGTGGAGAGACCAGGTGTGGAGAGAAGTAACTATGAAACTATGCATGTGACAGAGAAAGTAGATTAGAAATGAAGACCTGTCTGTGAAGGTGTGTGCCTCGATGTGGAATGTAGAGCTGATGTGTCTGCAAGATTAAGTGAGGAAACATTAAGTGATCGTGGGCTTTGCTTGTGATCAAAGGTGGGAAAAATTAATGGATTGTGTGTTGTGTCCATGACAGTTTGTTCAATAAACGGTGCTGGGAAAACTTGACCACCACATGCAAAAAAATGAAACGAGACCACTACCTCTCACTGTGCACAAAAATCAACTCAAAATGGAAAAAAGAACAAGATATAAGACCTTAAACCATAAAATACATAGAAGAAAATATAGGTGAAACACTGCAAGACATACAGCTCATTAACATCCTTAAAGACTCATCACCCAAAGCAAACAAAGTCAACAAAAAGATAAACACCTGGGATTACATCAAACTGAAAAGCTCCACACTCAGTTTTAAATTCGAACTAAAATGAGCAAAAAGACTGCAGCACTCAGTTTTAAATTCAAACTGAAAAGCTCCTGTACATCAAAAGAGATTTTAACCAAAACAGAGAGACAACCTACTGATTGGCAAAAAATTTTTACACTCCATACAACTGATAAGAGAGTGATCACAAACATATACAAAGAACTCACATGACTCAACAAAAACAAAGTAAACAATCCAGTCAAGAATTGGGCAGAAGACCACGCCAGGCCCCTTCTGGCCTGCAGTCCGAGCCCAGAGGGGGAGCGGGAACCCACCGCCGGGGCAGACCAGGCACGCAGGGGAGTGTGTCCCTGCATCGCCATTTTAGAACAGGGACCTTTCTTCAGTAAAGACTGCTTGAAACCGACAGATGGCTCCCAGAGGAGCTAGAGGGGAGCAGAGAAGTTCACCCAAGATGCCGGCCAGTATCAGCAACACAGTGTCCCAATGCATACGGCAAATTAGAAAACAGACAGTAGGGAATAGAAGAACCACACGCAACCTTGCAAATCCTTAGGAAAAAAGCACACCACAAAAGGAAAACCACCCCCCAGATTGCAACGACAGTAACTTAAAAGAACTTCTGAGCCTTCCAGAAAGAGAACTTCAAATTGCCATGATTAAAAAAATGACAGAACTAATAAAGGAAAACAATGATAACAAAAATAATCAACAATCAGAAGAATGAAATTGAGTCCCTAAAGAGGGAAGTAAAAGAAATGCAGGAGATCAAAGAATTAATGGAGGCACTAAAGAACTCTGGGAAAAGCAATGAAAGCAGAATAGATGAAATGGAAGAACAAATAAGCACTCTTGAAGACACAGAAATAAAAAGAACCAAAACAGAAAAGGAAAGAGAAGTACGAAGGAAAAAGACCAAAGAATGACTTCAGGAATTATATGACTCCATGAGGAAAGGAAATATAAGAGTTATAGGAATACCAGAAGGAGAAGAGAGAGATGTGGGAACAGAGAAAATATTTAAGGAGATAATTAAAGAGAACTTCCCAAACGTGAAGAAGGAGATGAAAATTGATATACAAGAAGCAAGAAGAACACCAAACTTCCACGACGAAAGGAAAAAAACAGCAAGACACATAACAGTAAAGCTCCCAAGAATCCAGGACAAGGAAAAAATAATGAAGCTGACAAGAGGGAAGAAACAGATAACATACAAAGGAAAACCAATCAGGCTGACATCAGACTTCTCTGAAGAAGCCTAGTTCAGATCTTCTGGGAAGTGCAGGAACTCCTCTCTTCTCGGGAGTCTCCCCCAATGCCCAGACCTTGTCAAAGGACAGCATGGGTAGCGCAGCCTGCCACACCTAATGAAAAAAAAAATTGTGTTTAGTCAGCATAATCTGGAGACAGCCTGAGCAAACAGCAGGAAGAGCAACTGGCAGGACTAGGAAGTGTCATGGAAGTGGCCACCTCAGGGGAGAGGCATCAGCACTGCCCACCTGATCTATTGAGTAGATGGAGAATCAAGGTACACACTCACCTTCACATCATAGTAAAGAGTTTCTGCATGGTAGGCAAGTACACTTCAAAAAGATTTCATTGAGAGAGTAAATAATATGATTATGAGATGCTATTTTGATAGGAAAAGGACTAGGCAGCTACAGCTCCAAAGCTGCCTCATGCTTACAGCTCTGTGATTCCAAGGTGTAAGAGGAACACAACTGAAGGGCTGTTCCTTGGCAACCTGACCTGGTCTGCTGCTCACCAAGCATCAACTCAGACACTCACCTCAGTTTTCTTTGGGGTTCTGAGTTCTACACAGGAAGGCATATAAGACAAGACACCGGCTTCTCAGTGCCCTTTTGTTCATGAGCACATTGGCTGTAGCAGTTTTGGCAGCATGGGGTGTAAGCCACAACCTTCTTCATCCCTAATGAGGGATACAAAATCGCAAGGTTTCATTCATAGACATTTAAGTGAACTGTACACGATGGCCACTCGTTTTAACCCTTGATTATCTCCCTGTAATCTTAACTAAGGTACCTTCTACATATTCATTAATATCTGTGGTTCACATAAGATCACATAAGACTTATTCATTTCAGCAGAAACACCCACATACCCTGCTAACAGAAAAGACTGTCTTCCCGGAACATGAGCATAGCATTGGTATGTTAGGGATACTCAGACCTCAGCCTGCTTCATGCATATAAAAATTCTTGATACAAAAACTATCTTTAAATCGTAAAGATTCTTCTTTTTTTAAAAAAAGATTTATTTAGGGAACTCCCCTGGTGGTGCAGGCAGTTGAGTGCCACACTGTGAAGCTGTCCGTGGCCTCTGCAGCTCCGGTTCTATCCCGGCCGGCCAGCAAGGGTCCCACATGGTGCTACAGACCTCGCCTGTCGCACCCGCTGCTCCCTTCAGCAGTGTATTTCCTCAGTCTGCCTGTTCTGTTCCCTGCTCTGTCTCTGGTGAATCCTCTCACCCTCCCACGCATCTGGCCTGTACCCCGGATCTTGTATAAATAAATAAATAAATAAATAAATAAATAAATAAATAAATAAATCTTTAAAAAAATATGTATTTATACAAGAACTGGGGTACAGTCAGAGGCACGGGAGGATGAGAGAATTCACCAGAGACAGAGTGGGAGGCAGAACAGGCAGACGAATCAAAGACACTGCTGAGGGGAGCAGCAGGCAAGGCAGGAGAGTTCAGCTTCACCATGTGGGTTGGCCCTGGCTGGCTGGGGATCGAACCCACACTGCAGAAAGCTGTGGACAGCTTCACAGCATGGCGCTCAACCCACTGTGCCACTGGGGAGGCCCCTGTAAAGGTTCTTCTTGTTCTCTTCCAGTACTTAAGGAAAATAGTCACCTGTCACTGCAAATGTCACAATCCTTCCAATGTACACTAATGATAAATAAGCACCCTACAAGTTGTTCTATAAAATTAATTACCTGCAGACTCAAGTGAAAGGCTACTTTTAGTGTTGTTACATGTATGACCTTAGCTTATTTTCCACAATATGGAAACCATGAAAACTCAACACCAAATATTGGGAACAAACAGTAGAGGAGGTTCACTCTAAACCCACTAGAACAAAGTGGCCACTGAGGATGTCCAAGCAACAGCACATACATTATCCTGGACTCAGAGAGAAAATAATGCCACAGTCACCCACACAGACTCAGCTCACCAATGATTCCAGATGATTCTGAATATTAGCTCTTACAATATTCTAAATTATCTAAGGTAAAATAAAATGATCACTACATCTTTCATTATATCACAGATGCCAGTTTTTCAATTGGCCTCAAATAGTAAAGTCTGCATCTAAAGAATATGACCAATTCCACAGGTCTCAGAGATAACATTTACAAGCCTCTGAGACAATACCCACAATCAGATCCATAATGAAAATATTTTTGTCCACCTTCAAATATAACTTTTAAACATTTATATTAGTATTCCATAACATTAAATTAGCTCAACAAATAATATGCTTATCCAATATCAAAACAAACTTTGAGGACCTCCCTGGTAGACTAGGGCTTAAGTCTCAGCACTATCACCACAATGGCCCATAATACGGCCTAAGTTAGATCCCCAGCCATGGAGCTAACCCACATAGGGCACAGCAGACCTCTCCTGTATTACCACTGCTCTCCTGAGCAGTGTATTTCAGTAGATCTGTCTGCTCTGCTCCCCACTCTGTCTCTGGTAAATCCTCTCATCACCTCACACCTCTGGCCTGCACCCCAGGTCTTCTACACAAAAATAAATAAAATATTTAAACAAAAAGAAAAACAAACTTTGATTTAGAAATTGGTAGAGTTCTTGTATGCATAAATAAATACAAATGCATAAATAAATAAAAATAAATCTTAAAAAACACCAATGATTCAAAGCAATAAAGCACAGCAATGTTACCATGATCCCAAATGTGGACAGTAATGTCCAGTTTGGGGAGCAAAAGGATCAGAGTGTGGTGGCAGGGAGCACTGGCTACTTCAATGCAGACAGATGGATTTACAGCCTGGGGAAGAATTTCGCCAGAAGCCAAGTCATATGTGTTTCCTCTGCAGCTGTTCAATAGCATAATAAAAACTAAACTCCCTATTTTCTACTTACAACTGAGATTCAACCAATGGCAGTTATAAGTTTTTTACATTTTTAAAAGACCACAATAAATTTTAAAAATGCTGTGTGTATAGCACAGTCCCTGGCAGACTGTAGGCACTTAGCTAACCCTTGTTCACTACCTTGAGTGTTCATAGTACTTTCTATCATGGAAAAGAATATACACCCTCCCGGGCCTCCCTGGTGGCGCAATGGGTTGAGATGCAGACTATGAGGCTCTCCGCAGCCACTGCAGCACGAGTTCGATTCCCCCTGCCTGCCAGGGAGTGGCCCATATGAGGCTGCAACTTCTCCTGCCTCGCCCGCTGCTCCCTTCAGCAGTGTGTTTCAGTTGGTGTGCCTGTTCTGTTCCCTGCTCTGTCTCAGGTGGGTCCTCTCACCCCCCGCACATCTGGACTGTGCCCAAGTTCTTGTATGCATAAATGAGTAAGGACTTTAAAAAATACACACCCTCCCATGCTGACATAACTGCTGAAAAAATAGTTATGTACAGACATCATCATTAAATTGAAGTCCACTTATCCAGATGTGTATACTTTATTAAAACCCAAAGGATCATTCCCAGAAGTGTTTATAAAGGCACACCCCATCCTGCTTGCTTTGCTTTATCAGATACTGCTTTTCACAGATTGAAGGTGTTGGCAACCTGGACTGGGGCAAGTCCAGCAGCGCTATTTTCCCAAAAGTATATGCTCACCTCATGTCTCGGTGATATCTAATTAGGTTATTTTCTCATTAGACAAAATACTATTGCACACTTAATAGACTACACTATAGAGCAAACAATATTTATTCACACCAGGAAACCAACAAAAAAGTAGTGACTTGATTTATGTAATATTAGGTTTGTTGTGGTATTCTGGATTTGAACCAACAATATCTTCAAGGTGCGCCTTACCACCTTTTATTTGGTGCAGTGTAAGTACACCTATTAAAGCAAAGATATTTATTTTGCTAAGGCTGCTGTTTGGAGCTGGCCCTATGCCCACTATGGCAAACCTAATAAAGATGGGAGGCGATCACAGCCTGTGCTTGGATAGAGAAACGCTTGTCACAAAATGCTTAAGAACATGTATCACTATGAAATAGACCTATTTTCAACTCCACAGAATTTTTTTGTATTTAGTTTATATCCAAAGGACAATTTAAAATTGAAGGTAAGGGCCTCCCCGGTGGTGCAGCGGTTGAGCGCTGGCTGCGAAGCTGCCCGAAGCCTCTGCAGCACCGGTTCGATCCCCAGCCACCGGCAAGGGTCCCACATGGCACACAGACCTCTCCTGCCGCGCCCACTGCTCCCCTCAGCAGTGTACTTCGTCAGTCTGCCTGTTCTGTTCCCCGCTCTGGCTCTGGGGAATTCTCTCACCCTCCCGCATTTCTGACTGTACCCAGTGCTTGTATAAATAAATAAATAAATCTTTTAAAAAATAATAAAAATAAAAGTGAAAGTAAGTAAAGGACAGTGCACAGACACCAGCTGGCAGAAAGAGCTGCAAACACAAAATGTTTGTGAAAAGAAACACCTGCACAGTCACAGCAGGCAGGAGAGCTGCCTCGATCTCCAGGGCATTTTTTAAGTAGGACATACATCTTTACACTCAACTTTACATTCGGTCCATTGTAATGACAAAAATAATCAAAATCATTTCAGAGAATGGATGTGTGCTCTTCAATACTGAAAGAGAATTACTAAGAGCGATATGCAAGAATCTAAACTTTAGAACTATGTAAATAACCTTTTTTAAATCTAATCACAAAATGACAAAAGTTCACTGAGAAAATTGTCAACAGAATAAACATGAATAACAAAACAATCACCACGGATACCAACATCCTGAGGACACTAGTCACTGCTTCTAGTATATTTCCCACTTATATAGATGAGATAGATCTAAACATTAACAATTAAAGGGGAGTCTTATCCTAAATAATACCGCAGGCACTGCTGAGGCATCACTTTCTTATCAATTGTTGTAGATGTGCAGGAATTCCCTCTGGTAGGTACAGCACAGCAGCTAAGCCTGCTGTATGGGAATAATTACAGAAAAGTCTATTTTGAAATGCAGTGTCTTATAAGCAGCAATCACTTTTGGGATTAGAGCTAGTTCTAAAACTATTAAGTAAATTATGTGCAACATTAAAGACAGCATCTGCATGTAACACAATGATACATTAAACTTTTGTTTTAACCTGAGGCTCCTTCCTTATGAAGGAGGAAACCCAACATCCATGGAGCTGCTCTGAGGATGGACAGGGTCACCCACACTCCTCCCCTCCCCCTGGCCTTGAGGGGTTTACAGTTTAGCCTCATTTGACAATCTCCAACTCAGACAAAAATATGGAGTCCAAAATCCCTGATCTTTCTCCATATTTGTATGATCTTAACACAAGTTCCTTGTCTCTTTTGGACCTTAGGATTTTCAACTACAGAGTAGGAATAATTTCTCTATAGTGTCATCAATGAGTTCACATAACTTAACAAATGAACTTGTTGCACAGGGTCAGGTAATGTCCAGCAGGTTCTCAACAAACATCGATTTCTTTCTCCTACCCTGAAGAGTTCAAAGCAAGCATAAAAGGTTTTACAATGGAGGAGCTAATATCAGTTTAACAGATTCAAAATATTAAAAAGTAAGTAGATTATCCACAAAATGTCCACTTCCCAGGTGAATGAGTGATGGTGGCTTATTCACTCTCTAAAATAGGAGGGATCCTCTTAGTGCCAGGTATCAGTAGAGAAAAGATCTCAAGAGCTTAGGAAGGGCCCTTCAGTGTCTCAGATGATTCCCCATAGAGAAACTTTCCGACCCCATTGGTGATAGCACCCAGTTGACCCTGCTGTGGGAATCTCGGGTGTGTCCTTTAGTGATACAGAGATGGTCACAGGTTTCAATACACTGAATTGGTGAATACAAACCCATTTTTTTTTTTATATAGAGGCATGTTTTTATTTATTTGTTTGTTTGTTTGTTTTGTTTATACATGCACTGGGTACAGTCAGAACGTGGAGGGTGAGAGATTCACCAGAGCCAGAGCGGGGAGAGAGCAGGCAGAAGGACCGAAGTACACTGCTGAGGGAGCAGCGGGCGGCAGGAGAGGTTGCGCGCCATGTGGGACCCTCCTCTGGTAGCAGCCGGGGATCGAACCGGCAGCAGAGGCCACGGGCAGCTTCGCAACCCAGCGCTCAACCGCTGCGCCACCAGGGAGGCCCTACAAACCCATTTTTTTATTTATATATATTTTTAAGATTAATTTTTATTTATTTATTTATTTATACAAGCACTGGGTACAGTCAGAAGCGTGGGAGGGTGAGAGAATTCACCAGAGCCAGAGCGGGGAGCAGAGCAGGCAGAAGGAGCGAAGGACACTGCTGAGGGGAGCAGCGGGCAGCAGGAGAGGTCTGCGCGCCATATGGGACCCTCCTCCGATGGCCGGGGAGCACCGGGGATCGAACCGGCGCCGCAGAGGCCGCGGGCAGCTTCGCAACCCAGCGCTCAACCGCTGCGCCAGCGGGGAGGCCCTACAAACCCATTTTTGAAAACCAAACATTGTAGCCAGAGTGTGGCAGCCATGTGGCTCTTGGTCATTCAAGGTTCAGGAAAGTCTGGATTCTATTCAAGGAACCTAAAGTTGCCTCCTGAGGCAGTTTCCAGGTGTCAAAGTTCCCTCTTCCAGGCTCTAAATGGACACATCGGCTGCACAAAAGTAAGTGACGCCTCAGCCCTCAGATGTGGGCCCAGGACCAACATGGGCAGCCTCTCAGACCCCATGAGATATGCAGAGCCCCAGGCACCATGCAGCCCACTGGGTCAGAAACTGCATCCCGGGGAGACTGGGACACGACACTGCCCTCCTGCCTGCTAGATCTGGGGAAGGGAAGGGGATGTCAGCCCCAGAAAAGTTTACAATACGTTCCCCAAATTATAAGTCTACAGAAATAAAACACACAGATCAATGGAACAGAGTGGAGAACCCAGAAAACCCACCCCAGGGGTTGATCAGTGTAGCAGGGAGGAGCCAGGAGCAAACACGGGGGACACACTTTCATTCAGGGGTGCTGGGCACCCACGGGGTCACACTCAGGAATGACCTGACCCCCATTTTCCTCCAAGACACAAAATGACCCAAGCAGAGCTCTCCACATCCAGCCTGCCCAGCCCTGGGTCCCCTGACTCACCGCTCTGCAGTCAGCCACGGGCAGGGAGATGTCCTCACCTTCCCCTCGCTTTGGGGAGGTTCCTGAAGAAACCAGGTTCCCCTAGGCAAGAACTTCACCCTGAGTCCCGGGAAGAAAGTGCCAAGGCGAGCCCGGCCGCTGAAGAGGCAGGAGCCACGCGTAGGCGAGGGGCTGCAGGGGCGGGGAGCAGCAGCAGGTGCGCGTGGGGTGGGGCTGCAGGTGGTTGCAGCAGGGCTGCAGGGGCGGGTAGCAGGGCTGCAGGTGCAGGGGTGGGGAGATGCAGCAGGCGCGTGGGGTGGGGCTGCAGGTGGTTGCAGCAGTGCTGCAGGAAGTGTGAGCAGGGCTGTAGGTGCGGGTGCACAGGGTGGGGATGTGGGGCAGAGGCCAGCGGAAAAGCCCCAGGGTGCTCACGGGCCGCGCCCGCCCGTCCTGCTGCGGCTGAAGTTTAGAAAATCAAACCGAAATGCAGGCGAATATTCCACATCTCTGAAAATACTAACCCAAAATTTCCACAAGTCATTAAAACAGCAAATCGTGTCCATGTGCTTTAAAGACATGGTCAGGAACACTGACCCGCAACCACAGAGGGCCCCCCAAACCGGCTGCACACCCCACAGTGAGAGAGGGACGTCCCGCCCCGGAGCCGCCCGCCCCTCGAGGCCGCACTTCCCCGCCTCGCCACCAGGCGGCGCGCGCTCCCCTCACGCCTGCGAGCTGCCCCCGGGGCTTCACCTTCCTCGGCCCGCAGACCCGCTCCGCCGGGGCGGGCGTTCCTGGCTTCCGTCTCCGCCACTTCCGCCCCCACCTCCGATCCGCGTCACTGCGTAGGGGCGTGACGTCAACACGCAGGGGGCGGGGCAAGGCCGAGGAAGGAGAGGCTCGCGGGGGAAACTAGGGGCAGAGCAGCGGCGCACTCCGCCTGGTGGCGCAGAGGGGCGGTGCAGCCGAGGCAGGGTAATGGCAGGCAGAGGCTCCAGGGCCAGAGGGAGGCGCAGGCGGGGCCAGAGCCGCGGCCAAGGGGCGGGTCTGCCAGGCGAGGGGGAGATGCAGCCGTGGAGAGTGTGGGGGGCGCGCAGAGGGGGAGCAAGAAGCGGGAGTGTGTTCCGGTGTGACGTCAGAGCCTTGAAGATGGGAGACACAATGACGTGGAGGCAAGAACCCACTGAAATCGGGGTTCTCGCTCTTTCAGAGAAGAGAACAAATTGGTATCACCCTTCTGCCGGGGGAACTTTGAATTTAGATACCAGAATTTGGAATATTATTCATATGTGTATTTATTAAAAGAAATAGTCATTCAATAGTAATTCCCAATAGTAATTGGGAAATGACCTAAGGGAATGATTTTGTCAGGGGGAAAGGATGTTCTGAGCTAATCCCATACAGGCTTTGTGGACTCCACCCCACTCCAGACCAAAGCCATCAAGACATTGGGAAAGACAAATCCCGTCACCACCAAAGGGAAGGTGGCTGGGACCTGAGGGTGGAGTTAAGCAGCCAGGTTTGGTATAAAAACCAAACACGTGGGCCTTGGGGGGGCTCGCTCTCTCGCTCGCCTGCTGGCTTCATGGCTCCTGGCTTGTGGCCAGCTCTCAGAGTGCCATTTGGGATTCCAGATCCGCGGATCGGGTAGGATGCATTTAAACTTTGTCTCCTGGGCCTCCCCAGTGATGCAGCGGTTGAGCGCTGGGTTGCGAAGCTGCCCGCGGCCCCTGCGGCGCCGGTTCGATCCCCGGCTGCTCCCTGGCCACCAGAGGAGGGTCCCACATGGCGCGCAGACCGCTCCTGCCGCCCGCTGCTCCCCTCAGCAGTGTACTTCGGTCCTTCTGCCTGTTCTGCTCCCCGCTCTGGCTCTGGTGAATTCTCTCACCCTCCCGCACTTTTGACTGTACCCAGTGCATGTATAAACAAAAAACAAACAAACAAATAAATAAATAAAACATGCCTCTATAAAAATAAATAAATAAATAAATAAAAATTTTTAAAAAACTTTGTCTCCCACTTTTCTCTCTGAGCTGTACATTTCCTCATTTGCCCTTCCCTTGTAAATAAACCTTTTATTAACCTTTCATATGTGCCTGCAGTAGAGTATTGGTAAGTCCTTTTAAGCGTGTGGGTGAGGACCCACAGTCAAGCAACCCGTTTTGTATCCGGGCTGCCCTGTAACAGTTTGAACACAAATAAAAATCTTTGTTTGTAAAATGCTAACCAGCATTTTCTTATAGTAACAAATACTTGGGAACACTCTAAATCAAAACTCCAGGAATCACTAAAATATATTACACTATATACATAAAGCAAATGTAGAAATTAGGTACAATAATTCTGAATAGTTTTCAGTAACTTGAAATATATGTCTGGGCCTCCCCGGTGGCGCAGCGGTTGAGCGCTGGGTTGCAAAGCTGCCCGCAGCCTCTGCAGCGCCGGTTCAATCCCCGGCTGCTCCCTGGCTACCGGAGGAGGGTCCCACATGGCGCGCAGACCTCTCCTGCTGCCGCCCGCTTCTCCCCTCAGCAGTGTACTTCAGTCCTTTTGCCTGTTCTGCTCCCCTCTCTGGCTCTGGTGAATTCTCTCACCCTCCTGCGCTTCTGACTATACCCAGTGCTTGTATAAATAAATAAATAAATAAATATTTAAAAAATAAATAAAGTAGATACACTTAAAAAAAAAGAAATATATGTCTGTTATAATGTTAAATAAAGGAAGAAAAATATAAAATTGTAGGCATAGTGTTGTTTCAGATATAAAATAAACATAATATGATTTATTCAAATCTTAAATACCAGACAAAATTAAAATCGTGTGTTAAGTATGCATTTATTGATACACACTTAGGTGATGCATTGTCATGAAGGGCAAGGAAAATAATCATAATGACAGAAACACATTCGTGCTTAATTAGTGAGGAAGATGATGATATAGTGTGGTTGTACATTTCCTCACTCAGCTAATGCGAGTTCATTTTGTAATTCTACAATTTCACGTTTATAGTCTCTGCCCATAAACATGGGTCCTATAGTTCACAGTTCAAAATACTGAAAATTATGAGGAAAAAAGTAAGCTAACACCCAAAACTATCTCTTTTAAAAAGATTTATTTATTTATGCATACAAATGCTGGGGTGTAGGCCAAAGGTACAGCGTGTGAGAGGACTCACCAGACACAGAGTGGGGAGTACAACAGGTAGATCCACTGAAATCCACTGCTGAGGGGAGCAGCAGGGAGACAGAAGAGGTCTGCTCTGCCTTGGGAGTCAACTCCCTGGCCAGGGATCAAACTCAGGTCACAGTGGTTGGCAATAGCTTGACAGTGCTGAGACTTTAACCCCTGTACCACCAGGCAAGCACTAAAAGGATTTATCTTTTGATGAAAAATCACAGTTCACTGTTCCTCATTGTATTTTATTCTAATGTTCAGATTTTCCACAATGTACACAACTCCTTTTCAGTTTCAGAACCAGCCAACCAAAGCTAATAAAAAAATTAGTGCAATCAGTGGTTCAATTAGCCCCCTGTTCCTTGGCAGGTGAAAAGCAATATTTTTTAAAACCATAGAATATTTTTTAAAACCAGTCTTAAGCATTCTGTTGTGGTGGGCCTCCCTGGTGGTGCAAGGGGTTAGGACGCAGCCTGTGGAGCTGTCTACAGCCACTGCAGCACAAGTTCAATCCCCATCCAGGGAGCTACCCACGTGGCACAGCAGACCTCTCCTGGTTCCCCACTGCTCCCCGCAGCAGTGTATTTCAGTCAATCTGCCTCTTCTGTTCCCCACTCTGTCTCTGGTGAATCCTCTCACCCCCCCCCTCACACACACACACACACTACTGGCCTGTACCCCAGTTCTTGTATGCATAAATAAATAAAGCTTTAAAAAAGCATTCTGTTGTGGTTATGTAGCAGGGTGGTACCCAGGAAAGGGGGAGTTACAGGTCTTGCCTCACCCAAGGGTGGGTGGAGCTGAGCAGGGAGGACAAAAACTGGACAGGAGACTGGAGAAGGAAGGAAGCAGTGTGGAGATCAAGATGGAGACCTGGAGGAGACACATGGAGCAAGGAGACATGTGAAGAAACTGTGCTTGCCTTTTGGTCGTCGACTGGGTGAAACAGATGTGGGTGAGACCCGTGGGAAGGTGACAATGGCGGTTTTTGTCTTGATTTTGATTTTGTTCTTTTCCTCCCAGACTTGTCTGGCTATTTCTGACCCTTTCCTATGGGTCCCCCTGGAAGGTGCTTTGTGGCAGCTTTTGGGCCTTGCTCTGGGCCAATCCCATTTAGCTGGACTTTTGCCCAGAGGGGATGGGTAACTTTGGGTGATTAATTTAGAAATTATATTCTTTCTCTTTTCTGTATTGTTTACTAATTGTATTAAAGTTCCTTTCCATTAAAAGTGTTATGTTTTGTCTTGATGTGGCAGATGGCAGAACCTATTTAGAGCAGGCAGATTTGGGGGTTCTGGGGTGCCCCTCTCCCTGCCCTGTAACAGTTATAAAAAATTTAAGGGTGAAAATATGGCATTCCTGACAGAGCAGCTGCATGTCCGTTAATGTCAAGCTCACCTTGTTTTTGTTTGTGTTTTGTTTTCTGTTTTATTACTGAGGGGTGATGGATTATTGGAATAGAAAAATTTAGAAAGGAAGATACTGTAAGGACAATTTATAAATCTTTATTAACCCAACTATGGAAGGTTCCAGCAATCTAAGGTGGGGTCAGAAAAGATGATCAGCCAGAGGGGGGAGCAGAGAGGATTATCAAACTTAGAACACCAATTCATTCTGACACCAAGGCAATAATTTCCACAATAATTCCATCAAGGGACCTTATGAAAGAACGCCCCTTACCCTGGCAAAATGCAGCTTTTTTTCTTTCAGAAGCCTGTGTCTATGCAGACGTCTCTCTTTGCTGTTCTCTTTTCCTCAATAAACTTGATGTGTGCTAATGAAAAGGAACATTACTCAATTATTTGTCAGAGGGATCCAAGAAGCGCCCCTATACTGAGCCCTATCACCTGAATTCCATCAAGGGGTTTTCAATTTTTAGTTTGAACTGAGGCTCCTACTCATTTGTTGGTCCAAATGAACACATTTTACCCTTTTTCAATTTTTAAAATATTTATTGTGCTTAGTCAACAAGCTTCATATAGTTATAGGTAAAAATAAAAAAACGGTGAAAATAATAAGGCACTAATTCAAAGTTCAGACCCTTCCAGCTTTCGATACAAGATGTCTGGGGCCTCTCTCATGGCTCTCTCAGCACTATCAAGCTACTGGCAGCCACTGTGGCATGAGTTCCATGCCCAGCCTGGGAGCTGGCCCATATGGTGCAGTAGACCTCTCCAGTCTTGCCCACGGCTAACCTCAGCAGAGTATCTCTGCATCTCTGGCCTACAACCCCATCTTGTATGCATAAATAAATAAAAATTTCACAAAATAAACAAGTACAAGAGGCCTGAAACTTGTACAAAATTATGGGAAGAAAAAGACAAAATTTTGAATGGAGCAATAACATTTCATAAAACAAAATTTGAAATAACTAATAAAACCTTCCTGTGACTAGTTCATTGCCTTTAGAAAAAGAAATATAGAACATAATAGAATGAAATTCCTGTGTTCCAAGTCAACTTGTCACAGATCAATATAAATCTAGTGTCCTATTGTAACAGGGTGGTCCCCAGGAAAGGGGGAGTTTCCAGGTTTCCTGTCCTACCCAAAGGAGGGTGGAGCTGAGCAGGGAGTAAAGAAGCTGCACAGGAGACTGAGGAAAGAAGGAAGCAGGATGGAGCCAGAAGACCTGGAGGAGGCACAGGGAGCTGAGAGACACATGTTTGCCTTTTGGTCGTGGACTGATTGACACATATGTGGGTGAGACCCATGGGGTGGTGACAATGGCAGTTTTTGTCTTAATTTTGATTTTGCTCTTTTCCTCCCAAATGTGTCTGGTTGTTTCTGATACTTTTCTGTAGGTCCCCACTGGAAGATGCTTTAGACTTGTGGCAGCTTTAGGGCCATGCTCTAGGTCAATCCTGCTTGGACCCACGATGGAATGGGTAACTTTGGGTGCTTGATTTAGAAACTATAATCTTTGTCTCTCCTGTATTGTTTACTAATTGTATTAAAGTTCCTTTTCATTAAAGTCTCATATGTTTTGTGTTGATGTGGCAGATGGCAGAACATATTTAGAGCAAGCAGGTTTGCAGGGTCTGGGGTGCCCCTCTCCCTGGAAGGTAACACTACCAAACAGAACACTTTCATTTTCTGTCTCATCCTAGAACTGAAAACCTGATTATTTCAGTGGAGGTTCCATAATAGACAAGAAATACGGTGATATCAAAATTTATATTGATTCATCTGTGGTAGTTCAACAGTGAGCCTATTTCTGGGTAAGCTTGCAAACTATACAAGGTCAGAAGCATCATAAATGAAGAGGGTGCTAAGGCTCAAGGAAAAGAAAGAAAAAACACTGGGGGGCCTCCCCAGTGGCTCAGCAGTTGAGTGCTGGGCTGCGAACCTGCCTGCAGCCTCTGCTGCACCAGTTCGATCCCCGGCCACCGGCGAGGGTCCCACATGGCACAGCAGACCTCTCCTGTCTCACCTGCTGTTCCACTCAGCAGTGTATTTCAGTCAGTCTGCCTGTTCTGTTCCCTGCTCTGGCTCTGATGAATCCTCTCACCCTCCCGCGCTTCTGACCATACTCAGTGCTTGCATAAATAAATAAATAAATAAATCTTAAAAAAAAAACACTGGGAATAGCAAGAGTCATATGAGGAACCAAAGAATGCCAACAATATTTAAATCCCATTTTTTAAAAAGGGAATTTTATTTTTTGCTAAAAAGCTACCCTATAAATGAATTTTGTCAACTGTCAATGAAAGTAAGTCACTAATACATAGCAGACAACTATTGCAATGTCTATCCATGACTTTTATTGTTTTTGACGGAGTGACTTTCAAAGTAGCAATGATAGCAACAAATGTTGTAGTCTCAACCCATTTGAGCAATGTTGAAATGGAATTGTGTACCGACCCACAAAATGGACATCCTCATCAACATTTCCACCCAAGACGTAAAGACACTCGAGTCTTCCCCATTTTATCTTAGAATTTTTAGGTTGTCACCATCTTCGGAGGAAAAATGGGCTATTTACCTGTATCTCACTTTGAATTTCCACACCGTTATGATGCAGCAAGATTATCGGGTGGGTGTCGCCACCGTGAGTCCTGTCCTCCTTTGTCAGGACTCTCCTAAGAATTGGAGTAAAGTCCCGACCTGGGCCACGGGTACTGAAGGTCTGATCACTGTTGTGCTTTGAGTGCTCTGAGCAGAGGACTCAATGGAACAAGGTAAAAATGCACCATGGTCCACCCAGGAGCTCGCCCTGCAGCTGTGTCCATCACACCATGGGTCCCGCTGGAGCTGGTCGCTGCCTGTGACAAGCTGCACAGACTCTCTGAGCACCTTCATCCTTCCCGTAGCCAGAAGCTCCACCCTGGGGGTGCAACAACCACACCATCTCCTCACTGGCCACGAGGGATTAGCGCCTGTTTGGCAGTGTCATTCCAGGCATCGAGGCCCCTGACAGTTGAAAGAGAGGTGGGTAGGGCTGCTCCAGCACTTCCCCCCACCCAAGAAGATGCCAGGTCTGTGCTTCCACCTACACTGAATAAGGAGAGAGAGGAGCTGACTGGCAGGGGCACCAAGACTACCCCCTCTGCTGAAATGGAAGGTTCTAGGCTCAGGCAGGCCCAGAGGGTGTAGGTTTTTCTTTTTGTGGCTCCAATACCTGAGCCACAGTTTCCTCATCTGTAAAAAGGAAAGTATTTCCTCAACTCTAGAGGTGGACATGACCCCTTCACCTGTTGCCCTGAGTGCCCACTGTCTGCTAGATGCCTAGGACACGAGCTGAGCTGAGCCCACAGCTCAGGGCACCCTGATGAGCAATCGGGGACACAGGGAACTTCAGCAGACACACAAGAATTGTGACAGGAAGTTTGAGATGCCACAATCTTCCCTGGAAGGGGCACGTGACAACACGCTCCTGGCCAAGGGGGCATCATGCAGGGCTCCAGTGGAATGACCCTTGAAGTGGACTCGGTCAGGTGAATGGGGTGGGGGAGAGAGAAGGAGGCTGTCAGAGAGGGGCCACGGGCCTGAGACAGCAGGAGCAGATGGCAAGACTCTCATAAGCTTGTCTGGAGGCTTGGACTTTAGCCTGAGCGCGGACAGTGGGAGACACTGAAGAGATTTTTGAAGCTGTAAATAAATGACGTGACAAACAGGTTGTCTTGTGAGGGCAGCGAGGACCGAGGAAAGAACTGCAGACAGCCCTTGGGAAACATCTGGTTCCTCCCTTTCCTCTCCTCAGTCAGGCAAAGATAGGAGGACGTGACCCAACCCGCCCAAGACAGCAGCGACGTGCCCTTGCTCGCCAGGTACAAATTCAGACCCGAGGCCCAGCTTCAGAAAGGACCATCCACGGATCAGTGGGTCTGGCCCTGCCTTGTCCAGTGGCGGGTGACCAGCCCGCAATCGAGGATTGTGGATTTTACAAACACACGTGACCAGAGACGTGGCTCTAACTTCATTATCAACTTCATGTTTTCCATTTTCACATTTTGAATTTCCTGACTTAATTCCACTCCTTTATAAAGGAGTGCATGTCACTTAAGTGCAACATTTTCTCTGGTGGTACCATGAAGCAGATGACAAAGGGATGATCTTACTGAGCGTTCCATCAGCAGAAATGTGGATTAATATCCTAATATTATACGATCAATAACTGGTCATCTATTCTATTATAAAATGCCATTGCCTGGCCAACAGACATATGAAAAAATGTTCAACATCACTTGTAATCAGGGAAATGCAAATCAAAACTACAATGAGATACCATCTCACACCAGTGAGAATGGCACATATTAAAAAAACTAGCAACAACAAATGTTGGTGAGGGTGTGGAGAAAAAGGAACTCTTCTGCACTGTTGGTGGGAGTGCAAACTGGTCCAACCACTATGGAGAGCTGTGTGGAGATTTCTGGACCTACTAAACATAGAGCTTCCATAGGATCCAGCAATTCCACTCCTAGGTATTTACCCAAAGGACACAGAAACATCAATTCCAAAGAGCACCTGCACCCCTATGTTTATAGCAGCACTGTTTACAATAGCTAAGCTTTTGGAAAACAACCAAATGCCCAAAAATAGATGACTGGATCAAGAAGATGTGGTACATATATACCATGGAATATTACTCAGCATTCAAAAAAGATAAACACATGCAATTTGCAGCAACATGGATGGCGCTGGAAGGGATCATGCTCAGCGAAATAAGCCAAAAAGAAAAAGAAAAATACCGGATGGTCTCACTCATAGCAGGAATCTAGAAAACTTAAATAAGGGACCAGGAAAATGAATAACTATAAGAAAGTGAAAATCAAAATCAACAAAAAACTATGAATCAGAGACACTTTTAGGGGGGCGGGGCGGGAGGGAGGGATTGGGGTCAGAATGGGGGGGCTGCAATTGTATGGGGAATATAAAAATAAAATTTATTATTTAAAAAAAAAAAGACACTTCTCCAAAGAAGAAATGCAAATGACCAACAGGCACAGAAAAAAAGGTTCAGAATCACTAGTATCAAGGAAATGCAAATCAAAACCATATAGATGCCATCTCACTCCAGCAAGAATGCTCTACATTAAAAAAAAAAAAGCAGGAAACAACAAATGCTGAAGAAGCTGTGGAGAAAAAGGAGACTCCTACACTGCTGGTGGGAAGGCAAACTGGTCCAGCCACTATGGGCAGCTGTGTGGAGCTTCCTCAGAACACTGAAAACGGATCTACATATGATCCAGCAATTCCACTCCTAGGAATCTACAAAAAAAAAAAAAAAAACAGGAGACCTGAAGTCCTATGTTTATTGCAGCATGATATGGAACAATGCAACAATGCAACAAAACAGATGAATGGATCAAAATGTTGTGGTATAAATACACAATGGAATATTACTCAGCAGTCAAAAAAGACAAATCCATGCCACTTGTGGCAATATGGATGAAGCTGGAAGGAATTATGCTAGCCACAATAAGGCAGGAGAAAGAAATATCAGATGGTTTCACTTATATGCATAATATAGAAAAAACTGAACAAAATGTAAATAAAAAGACAACCCTCGCAGGCTGACCAAGAGCTGAGGAATCCAGCGGGGGGTGGGGAGGGGGATCAACATGGGGAGGGAAGAGAACAAGGGATATGGTGATGGGTCATGGCTGCTATGGTGTGGGAGCACTATGGGGACCACCCCTGAGGGGAGAAACCAATAACTAAACAAAAATGAACAAGGATGTAAGAAAAGAAGGGAAAAAAAGAGATGGGCTTTAAGGACAGGGAAGACCCTAAAACAATATAAATAAATAAATGCACCTAAAGGGGGGTCTCATCCTGAACAATACTGCAGCCACTGCTGGGACATCCCTTCCTCACCAATTGTTCTAGATATCCAGGAATTTTTTCCTGATAGGTGCAGTAATTAAGGCTGCTGTATGGGAATAATTCCCAACGCGTCATTTCTCCTCAGATACTTCTCCTCAACACTCCTTAGTACAGTATTTCTTCTCAGATTTTTCTCCTCAGAGACCTGTATTCTCCTCAGAATCTGTTTCCTAGGGTGTCAATTCTCCTCAGATATTTCTCCACAACACACCTCACTACAGTATTTCTCCTCAGATTTTTCTCCCCAGAAGCCTGTCTTCTCCTCAGAATCTGCTTGCCAAGGTGTCATTTCTCGTCAGATATTCCTCCTCAACACCCCTTACTGCAGTATTTCTCCTCAGATTTTCTCCTCAGAGGCCTGTCAGAATCTGCTTCCCAACATGTCATATCTCCTCAGATAATTCTCCTCAACACTCCTTTGTACAGTATTTCTCCTCAGTTTTTTCTCCTCAGAGGCCTGTCTTCTCCTCAGAATCTATATCCCAGGGTGTCATTTCTCATCAGATATTCCTAGTTCATTGCCTTTGCAAAAAGAAATATAGAACACAATAGAATGAAAATCCTGTATTCCAAGTCAACTGTCACAGATCAATATAAATCTAGTGTCCTGCCAAACAGAACACATTCATTTTCTGTCTCATCCTAGAAATGAAAACCTGATTATTTCAGCAGAGGTTCCATCATTGACAGGAAAGATGGTGGTGTCAAAATTTATACAGATTCTTTTGTGGTAGTTCAACAGTGGTTTTATTTCTGCATAAACTTGTAAACCGTACAAGGTCAGAAGTTTCATAAATGAAAAAGGTGCTAAGCCTCAAGGAAAAGGAAGAAAAAAAATAAGAATAGGGCCTCCCAGGTGGCGCAGCGGTTGAGCGCTGGGTTGTGAAGCTGCCCGCAGCCTCTGCAGCACTGGTTCGATCCCCGGCTGCTCCCCGGCCACCAGAGGAGGGTCCCACATGGCGCGCAGACCTCTCCTGCCACCCGCTGCTCCCCTCAGCAGTGTACTTCGGTCCTTCTGCCTGCTCTGCTCCCCGTTCTAGCTCTTGTGAATTCTCTCACCCTCCCGCGCTTCTGACTGGACCCAGTGCATGTATAAACAAAACAAACAAACAAACAAATAAATAAATAAAACATAAACATGCCTCTATAAAAAAAAAAAAGATCCTTTATTGCAAAAAAAAAATAAATAAGAATAGCAAGAGGCATTCCAGGAACGAAAGAATGCCAACAATATTGAACTCCCATTTTTAAAAAAGGGGATTTTATTTTTGACTAAAAAGGTACCCTTGAAATGAATTTTGTCCACTGTCAATGAAAGGAAGCGACTGACACAGAGCAGACAGGTACTGCCATGTCTATCCATGACCTTTATTGTTTCTGACACAGTGACTTTCAAGGTAGCAACAATGGCAACAGATGTTCTAGTCTCAACCCATCTGAGCAATGTTGAAATGGAATTGCACACAGGCCCCACAAAATGGACATCCTCACCAACATTTCCACCCCAGACGTGAGGACACTCAAGCCTTCCCCATTCATCTTACAATTTTTACATTGTCACCATCTTCGGAGGAAACGTGGGCTATTTACCTGTAGCTCACTTTGAATTTCCACACCGTCATGATGCAGTGGGACCATCGGGTGGGTGTTGCCACTGTGAGTCCCGTCCTCTCCCATCCAGGCTCCCGTAAGACTTGGAGTGAAGTCCCGGCCTGGGCCTGCGGGATGGGGGGTGGACGGTTAAGGGGGGAGTGGGGCCAGCAGGGTTGGGGCCAGGAACCTGGTCCTGCAGGACCCAGCAGGGCGGCACCCTCTGTGCTTCCATCTGGGCAGAAGGGGAGCCCAGGAGGAGGGGAGAGTGAGCAGCATCTCCTGTGGGCGGCTGATGGCAGAGTGGGGGGCACCGGCTGCGAGGACCCCGGGGAGGGAGGGCTGGATGTGGAAAACCGCCAGGCGCTGGCAGGTTGTGTTGTGGGCACGGAGGAGCACAGAGGTCCGGGTTCACTCCTGAGCAGCCCACTGGGTCAGAACCCGCACTGTGAAGGGGGGCCAGGAGACCCACCGGCGCGTGAAGCTGTGCTCTGAGCGCTCTGAGCGGAGGACCCAATGGAACAAGGTAAAAATGCACCAAGCTCCACCCCGGAGCTCGCCCTGCAGCTGTGTCCACCACACCCGGGTCCCGCTGGAGCTGGTCGCCGCCTGGGACAGAAGCTGCACAGACTCTCTGAGCCCCTGCATCCTCCCTGTGGCCGGAAGCCCCGCCCTGGGGGTGCGACAACCGCACCCTCTCCTCACTGCCCACGAGGGATGAGCGCCCGCCTGGCAGCGTCATTCCAGGAGGCCCCTGACTGCTGAGAGAGAGGCGGGTGGGGCTGCCCCAGCACCTCCCCCCAGCAAGCGCCAGGGCCACACCTCTGCCTGCACCAAGTAGGGGGGAGAGAGGAGCAGACAGGCCAGAGCCCAGAGACCACCCGCTCTGACAAAATGGAAGGTTCTATGCTCATCAGGCAGGCCCGGGGGCAGGGAAGATAGTTTTTTCCTCTAATACCTGAGCCTCCGTTTCCTTATCTGTACAAAGGAAAGTATCCCCTCGACTGGAGAGGCAGACACCACCCCTTCACCTGTTGTTGCTGAGCGCCCACTCTCTGCTGGATGAGGACACGGGCTGAGCCGAGCCCACAGCTCAGAGCACCCTCAGGAGCAATCGGGGACACAGGGAACCTCAACAGACCCACAAGAATTGTGACAGGGAGCTTGAGACACCACAGCCTTCCTGGAAGGGACACCTGACACGCTCCTGGCCAAGGGGGCGACCAGCAGGGCTGCTGCGGAATGACCCTTGACATGGACTCGGTCAGGTGAATGGGGAAGCTGGAGAGAAGGAGGTTGTCAGAGAGGGGCCGTGGGCCTGAGACAGCAGGAGCAGATGGCAAGACTCTCATAAGCTTGTCTGGAGGCTTGGACTTTAGCCTGAGCGCAGACAGTGGGAGCCACTGAAGAGATTTTTGAGGCTGTAAATAAATGACGTGACAAACAGGTTGTCTGTGAGGGCAGCAAGGACCGAGGGAAAGTCGGGAAACATCTGGTTCCTCCCTTTCCTTTCCCCAGGGAGGCAAAGATAGGAGGACGTGACCCAACCCGCCCAAGACAACAGCGACATGCCCTTGTTCGCCAGGTACAAATTCAGACCCCAGGCCCAGCTTCAGAAAGGACCCTCCATGGATCAGTGGGTCTGGCCCTGCCTTGTCCAGTGGCGGGTGACCAGCCCACAATTGAGGATTGTGGATTTTACAGACACACGTGACCAGAGATGTGGCTCTAACTTCATTATCAACTTCATGTTTTCCAGTTTCACGTTTTGAATTTCCTGACTTAATTCCTCTCCTTGATTCCTTTATAAAGCGTGCAAGTAAGTCACTTGAGTGCAACATTTTCTCTGGTGGCACCATAAAGCAGATGACAAAGGGATGATCTTACTGAGCGTTCCATCAGCAGAAAGGTGGAAGAATATCCTAATATTATACGATCAATAAATGGTCATCTATTCTATGATAAAATGCCATTGCCTTTCAATCTGAAATATTCCTTCTTCATCTGGAGAACAGACCTACTTTGTCTTTTTAGAATTTATAGAAAATAACACCTACATTTTTTATTAACACTCTGATGAATGTTCCATAATTGGTAAAAAGTAACATACCTAGATGGGACTTCCTATTTGTGTAACAGGGTGGTCCCCAGGAAAGGGGGAGGTTCCCTGCCCCACCCAAGGGAGGGTGGAGCTGAGCAGGAAGAGGAGAAGCTGCAGAAGAGGAAGGAAGCAGGATGGAGCCAGGAGACCTGGAGGAGGCGCATGGAGCCTAGAGACATGTGAAGAAACTGTGCTTGTCTTTTGGTCGTGGACTGGGTGACACAGATGTGGGTGAGACCCGTGGGGAGGTGACAATGGCAGCTTTTATCTTGATGTTGATTTTGCTCTTTTCCTTCCGGGCTTGTCCGGTTGTTTGTGACCCTTTTCTGTGGGTCCCCACTGGAAGATGCTTTAGACTTGTGGCAGGCCTTGGGGCCTTGCTCTGGGCCAATCCCATTTGGATGGACTTTTACCCACGAGGGGATGGGTAACTTTGGGTGCTTGATTTAGAAACTAGACTCTTTGCCTTACCTGTATTGTTTCCTAGTTTTATTAAAGTTCCTTCCCATTAAAGTCTCCTATGTTTTGTGTTGATGCGGCGGATGGCAGAACCCATTTAGAATAGGCAGGTTTGCGGGGCTTGGGCTGACCCTCTCCCTGTCCTATAACATTTGTATACAATTTACAGATTCAGTGCAATTTCGATGAAACTTTAAATGGTGATCTTCAACAAAGTGGAACCAATACTGTCCAAATTCATATGGAATCACAAAACCTCAAGTAGCAAAAGTTCTCCTGACTGAAAGAGAGGAATCATGGAGGCCTGACACTCCCAGACAGCTGACAACACGACAAAGCTATTCTCATAAAAACTGTGTTGGGACAAAACCAGACACAGAGACCAATGGAATCAAATTTAAGCCCAGAAATAAAACCACCCATATATGGTGAACTAACCGATGACAGAGGAGCAAAGAATATACATTGGAAAAAGTAGCTTCTTCCATAAACGATGCTGGGGAAACTGGATTGCAACATGCAAAAGAATGGAACTAGAGCACGACCTCACACCACACACAAACCAACTCCAGTGGATGAAAGACTTGCATGTGAAACCTAGCACCATAGAATACACAGAACAGAACACAGGCCAACACTCAATGACATGATCCTCAGAAATGTCTTTGAGGAGTCATCTCCAGAAGCAAGGAAACCGGGGAGAATGTAGATAGATAAATGGGGCTACAGCAAGCGACAGTCATCAACACAGAGACACCCGCTGCATGAGGGAAAATATCGGCACACCACACCACATAACAGCTGAGGGACTGATATCAAAGATCTACAAAGAGCTTACATGACTCAACAAAAACAAACAACCAGTCAAAAAAAATGCCAGAAGTAAAAAGACACTTTGCCAAAGAAGAAATGCAAATGGCCGGCAGGCACAGAAAAGATGTTCAGCATCACTGATATCAGGGAAATGCAAATCAAAACCACAATGAGCTGCCACCTCACTCCACTGAGAAGGCTCCACTGCTGCACCTCCCCCTGCAATGACCTTTAGGGTTAACCGGCCCTAGGTCCGGCTGGGCAACCAGCGCGCAGGGGGAGAACAGCATAACACCCTGAAGCAGAGGAAGTGCAGCGGAAGTTCCCTGAAAAGGCAGAAGCTTATCAAAAGATAACGACCACCAAGAACCACTACAAGAATGCTAAAAATCTTATCCCGTCTTTCTAGAACTACAAACTTTAATCCCTTATCTGTCTTTCTAAACTTCCTTCTTTCTTCTATAATGGTCATTGTTTGTTATGTAGATCACCTCCCTGATGGTGATAGACTGAGCCCATGAGCAAGCTAATTTCTTTGATATTCATTCCTGTGCTTTTGGAAAACATATATATACTGGTCACAAATTTAGAGAAAATTACACTCAGATTTTCACTCTTGAAGTGTGTCTGTTTGTCATTTCTTTCACCGATGCCCTGACCACCCTGCACGCTTCTCTCAACCCTGAGGTGGCCTCATCATCTACTGCTGTGCTGGTCCGTGGCACTCCACATTTGAAAAGAGAAACTGGAAACAACAAATGCTGGAGAAGTGGCGGAGAAAAAGGAGCCTCTGACACCACTGGTGGGCGCGCAAACTGGTCCAGCCACTGTGGGCAGCTGTGTGGAGGTTCCTCAGAACACTGAAAATGGGTCTACACAGGATCCAGCGTTCCACTCCTAGGAATCCACCAAAGGGACAAAAAAAAAACCCAGGAAACCCAAACTGCTGTGTTCATTGCAGCCCTATTTATAATAGCCGTGACATGGAAACAACTCATGCCAGAAAACAGATGAATGGATCAAAACGTTGTGGTACAGTTACACCATGGAATACTGCTCAGCAATCAAAAAAGACACATTCATGCCACTGGTGGTGATATAGATGGAGCTGCAAGGGATGATGCTACCACAATAAGGCAGGAGAAAGATAAATATCAGGTGGTTTCACTTACATGCGGAAAATAGAGAAACTGAACAAAAGGTAGAGAAAAAGACAACCCTAGCAGGCTGACCAAGACCTGAGGCTCCCAGCGGGGAGGGGAGGGAGGGGGGTGAACAGAGGGGAGGGAAGAGCCCAAGGGATTATGGTGATGAGGCATGGGGGCTATTTTGGTGGGAGCACTATGGGGACCACCCCTGAGGGTGTTAGGGGGATGTGATGTCCTGAGTTAATCCCATACAGGATTAACTTTGTGGACGCCACCCCCACTCCAGACTAAAGCCATCAAGACTCTGGGAAAGACAAATCCCATCACCACCAAGGGAGGGTGGCTGGGACCTGAGGGTGGAGTTGGGCAGCCAGGTTGGATATAAAAAACCAAACACATGGGCCTTGGGCTCTCTCTGGCTCGCGATCGCTCGCCTCCTGGCTTCACCGCTCCTGGCTGGCGGCCAACTCTAAGAGCGCCATTTTGGGATTCCTGATCAGCGGATTGGGTAGGACTCATTTAAAACTTTGTCTCCCGGGCCTCCCCGGTGGCGCAGCGGTTGAGCGCTGGGTTGCGAAGCTGCCCGCAGCCTCTGCGGCGCCGGTTCGATCCCCGGCTGCTCCCTGGCCACCAGAGGAGGGTCCCGCGTGGCGCGCAGACCTCTCCTACTGCCCGCTGCTCCCCTCAGCAGTGTACTTCGGTCCTTCTGCCTGTTCTGTTCCCTGCTCTGGCTCTGGTGAATTCTCTCACCCTTCCGCGCTTCTGACTGTACCCAGTGCTTGTATAAATAAAAATAAAATAAAATAAATCTTAAAAAAAAATAAAACTTTGTCTCCCACTTTTCTCCCAGAGCTGTACATTTCCTCATTTCCCCTTCCCTTGTAAATAAACCTTTTTTATTAACCTTTCACATGAGCCTGCAGTAGAGCATTGATAAGTCCTTTTAAGCACGCGGGTGAGGACCCACAGTCAGGCACCCCGTTTTGTATCGGGAGAAACCAATAACTAAAAAAATGAACAACGATGCAAGAAAAGAAAAAAAAAGAGAGATGGTCTTTAAGGACAGGGAAGACCCTAAGACAATATAAATAAATAAATGCTCTAAAGGGGGTCTCACCTGAGCACTGCTGGAGGCACTGCCGAGGCATCCCCTCATCCGTTGTTCTAGATCTCAAGGAATTGTCTCTGGCCTGTGCAGCAAGTAAGCCTGCTGTGTGTGAGTAATTAGAAAAATGCTATTTTTATTTTTAAAGATTTATTTATTTATACAAGAACCGGGGTACAGGCCAGAGGTGCGGGGGTGAGAGGAGTCACCAGAGACAGAGTGGGGAGCAGAACTGGTGGATGGATTGAAATCCAGGGCTGAGGGGGGCAGTGGGGAGACGGGAGGTCTGCTGCCCCCTGAGGGCTGCTCCTGACCCACGGGGGTGGACCCGTCCTGCAGGGGCTGGCCAGAGCTGGGGATCTCCATCTGTACCCCCCCTGCCCCCCAGGAAGCCCATGAATATGACCTGAAATGGTCCCCAGTTCTCACCCGGAAGCTGAGCACGATCTGAGCTATAGGAGAGATGGTGCCGCCATGGGGATCACGATGGCGAGACCTCGCTCAGGGCCGCGACCTCCTGCCCCAGGACGGTGCGGGGTCTCCCCGTCCCGGTGCCGCCCCCAGCCAGAGCCTCTCCACCCGCCGGCCCTAAGCAGAGGCAGCGCCGCTCAAGGCCCCACCCTGCCTGGAACCCTGAATATCCAGTTGCTGCATCCCCAGGACTACCCAACCCTCTGAGCACGCCCTGGACCTGGCCACACTCGCTGGGGGCTAGAGGGTCACCTGCACCCTCTGCTCGCACTAACAACCCCAGAAGCAGCCTGGGCGGAGGGGCGAGGTCACTTGTCAGGGAGGCTACCCCAATCTAGCCACAGGCAGACAGTGACCGCGCCCACAGCCAGGAAATGCAAATAGGCACCCCCCCACCCCGGTCAACTCAACGCGCACAAGCCCTGGACAACCCGCATCCCTGATGGGTAAAAGCCCGCACCTGCCCCAGCCTACCTGAGAAACCCCAGGCTCAGCTCCCAGGTGAGCCAGGCCCCACCCATCCACTGTGAGGGTGCAAAAGTGACAATTTCAGAACCGTGGGTGGGGGCCGCCAGAAACCCCCTACACCCTCTACTCCCTGTTTTCTCAGTATATGCTTCACAACGAGCGCAAGCCCTGGACAACCCTCATCCCTGATCAGGAAAAGCCCGCAACGCTCCTTACTGCAGTATTTCTCATCAGATTTTTCTCCACAGAGGCCTGTCTTCTCGCCAGAATCTGCTTCCAAGGGTGTCATTCTCAGATATTTCTCCTCAACACTCCTTACTACAGTATTTGCCCTCAGATTTTCTCTTCAGAGGCGTGTCTTCTCAGAACCTGCTTCCCAACGGGTAATTTCTCCTCAGATATTTCTCCTCAACACTCCTTACTGCAGTATTTCTCCTCAGAGTCCTGTCTTCTCCTCAGAATCTGCTTCCCAAAGTGTCATTTATTGTCAGATACCTCCTCTACACTCCTAACTACAGTATTTCTCCTCAGAGGTCTGTCTTCTCAGTATTTGCTTCACAACGTGTCATTACTCCTTAGACACTTCTCCTCAGTAATCCTTACTGCAGTATTTCTCCTCAGATTTTTCTCCACTAGGCCTGTCCTCTCCTCAGAATCTGCTTCCAAGGGGGTCATTTCTCCTCAGATATTTCTCCTCAACACTCCTTACTACAGTATTTCTCTTCAGATTTTCTCCGAGGACTGTCTTCTCCTCAGAATCTGCTTCCCAGAGGGTCATTTCTCCTCAGATATTCCTCTTCAACACTCCTTACTGTAGTATTTCTCCTCATTATTTTCTCCTCAGAGGCCTGTCTTCTCCTCAGAATCTGCTTCCCAATGTGTCATTTCTCCTCAGATATTTCTCCTCAACAGTCCTTACTGCAGTATTTCTCCTCAGATTTTCTCGACAGAGGCCTGTCTTCTCCTCAGAATGTGCATCCCAACGTGTCATTTCTCCTCAGATATTCCTCCTCTACAAGAATTACGACACTATTTCTCTTCACTTTTTTCTCCTCAGAGGCCTGTCTTCTCCTCAGAATCTGCTTCCCAGGGGGTCATTTCTCCTCAGATATTTCTCCTCAACACTCCTTACTGCAGTGTTTCTCCTCAGATTTTCTCCTCAGAGGCCTGTCTTCTCCTCAGAATCTGCTTCCCAGAGGGTCATTTCTCCTCAGATATTCCTCCTCAACACTCCTTACTGTAGTATTTCTCCTCATTATTTTCTCCTCAGAGGCCTGTCTTCTCCTCAGAATCTGCTTCCCAATGTGTCATTTCTCCTCAGATATTTCTCCTCAACAGTCCTTACTGCAGTATTTCTCCTCAGATTTTCTCGACAGAGGCCTGTCTTCTCCTCAGAATGTGCATCCCAACGTGTCATTTCTCCTCAGATATTCCTCCTCTACAAGAATTACGACACTATTTCTCTTCACTTTTTTCTCCTCAGAGGCCTGTCTTCTCCTCAGAATCTGCTTCCCAGGGGGTCATTTCTCCTCAGATATTTCTCCTCAACAGTCCTTACTGCAGTATTTCTCCTCAGATTTTCTCCTCAGAGGCCTGTCTTCTCCTCAGAATGTGCTTCCCAACGTGTCATTTCTCCTCAGATATTCCTCCTCTACAAGAATTACTACAGTATTTCTCCTCACTTTTTTCTCCTCAGAGGCCTGTCTTCTCCTCAGAATCTGCTTTCCAGGGGGTCATTTCTCCTCAACAGTCCTTACTACAGTATTTCTCCTCACTTTTTTCTCCTCAGAGGCCTGTCTTCTCAGAATCTGCATCCCAACGTGTCATTTCTCCTCAGATATTCCTCCTCTACAAGAATTACTACAGTATTTCTCTTTACTTTTTTCTCCTCAGAGGCCTGTCTTCTCTTCAGAATCTGCTTCCCAGGGGGTCATTTCTCCTCAGATATTTCTCCTCAACAGTCCTTACTGCAGTATTTCTCCTCACTTTTTTCTCCTCAGAGGCCTGTCTTCTCCTCAGAATCTGCTTCCCAGGGGGTCATTTCTCCTCAGATATTTCTCCTCAACACTCCTTACTGCAGTGTTTCTCCTCAGATTTTCTCCTCAGAGGCCTGTCTTCTCCTCAGAATCTGCTTCCCAGAGGGTCATTTCTCCTCAGATATTCCTCCTCAACACTCCTTACTGTAGTATTTCTCCTCATTATTTTCTCCTCAGAGGCCTGTCTTCTCCTCAGAATCTGCTTCCCAATGTGTCATTTCTCCTCAGATATTTCTCTTCAACAGTCCTTACTGCAGTATTTCTCCTCAGATTTTCTCGACAGAGGCCTGTCTTCTCCTCAGAATGTGCATCCCAACGTGTCATTTCTCCTCAGATATTCCTCCTCTACAAGAATTACGACACTATTTCTCTTCACTTTTTTCTCCTCAGAGGCCTGTCTTCTCCTCAGAATCTGCTTCCCAGGGGGTCATTTCTCCTCAGATATTTCTCCTCAACAGTCCTTACTGCAGTATTTCTCCTCAGATTTTCTCCTCAGAGGCCTGTCTTCTCCTCAGAATCTGCTTCCCAGAGGGTCATTTCTCCTCAGATATTTCTCCTCTACACTCCTAACTACAGTATTTCTCCTCAGTTTTTTCTCCTCAGAGGCTTGTGTTCTCACTATGTGCTTTCCAACGTGTCATTTCTCACCTGATATTTCTCCTCAACACTCCTTACTACAGTATTTCTCCTCAGATTTTTCTCCTCAGCGGCCTGTCTTCTCCTCAGAATATGCCTCCCTACATGTCATTTCTCATCAGATATTCCTCCCCAACACTCCTTACTAATTTTTTCTCCTCAGTTTTTTCTCCTCAGATGCTGTTTTCTTCTCAGAATATGCTTCCTAGGGTGTCATTTTTCCTCGGATATTTCTCCTCAACACTCTTTACTACAGTATTTCTCCTCAGTTGTTTCTCCTCACAGGCCTGTCTTCTCCTCAGAATCTGTTTCCAAGGGTGTAATTTCTCCTCAGATACTTCTCCTCAACACTCCTTACTACTGTATTTCTCCTCAGTTTTATCTCCTCACAGGCCTGTCTACTCCTCAGAATTTACTTCCTAGGGTTTCATTTCTCATAAGATACTTCTCCTCAACACTGCTTACTACAGTATTTCTGCTCAGATTTTTCTCCACAGAGGCCTGTCTTCTCCTCAGAATCTGCTTCCCAGGGGGTCATTTCTCCTCAGATATTTCTCCTCAACACTCCTTACTGCAGTATTTCTCCTCAGATTTTCTCCTCAGAGGCCTGCCTTCTCTTCAGAATCTGCTTTCCAACATGTCATTTATTGGTTCAATTCCTGGCTAGCCAGGGAGGAACCCACATGGCGTGCAGACCTCACCTGCCATGCCCACTGCTCCCCTCAGCAGTGCTTTCACCAGTCTGCTTGTTCTGCTCCCCGTTTTGTTTCTGGTGAATTCTCCCACCCTCCCACACCTCTGACTGTACCCCAGTTCTTGTATAAATAAATAAATCTTTTAAAATAAAAAGATTTACCCCTTATGGGCCTTCCTAGTGGTGTAAGAGATGAAGATGCAACTTATAAAGCTATCCACAACCACTTCAGCACAAGTTCCATCCCTGGCCAGGGAGCTAACCACATGCCACAGCAGATCCCTCCTGTCTCCCCGCCGCTCCCCTGAGCAGTGTATTTCACTCTGCCTGCTGTGTTCCTCACTCTGTCTCCAGTGAATCCTCACCCCCCACACCTCTGGCCTGTACCCCAGTTCTTGTATGCATAAGTAAATAAATAAATCTTTTAAAAAATAAAAGAATTACCCCATATGCCAGTTTGTGGATCAGGAAGCGACAGGGAAGTAAACAGTAGTACGGACTCACTCATACAGGACCGACAGGAACCAGCTCATCTAGGCACGAATATTCTTCCCCAGATATGGCAACCTGCAGCTCTAGCATCATGTCCTTTATTGCCTGGATACATTTCCTGCCCATCATCTCTTTGCTCTCTTCCTAAGAGAAAGGGGTTTTATTTCTGTCACTGCTCTGTTTCCTCATTTTCCGGATCTGTCTGTTCCCTCTTATCTATACTTTGTCTTTCTCTTTCACTAGGTTATAGACAACCCCCCTCTTTTTCTCTAAGCCTTTTTTTTTTTTTTACCATAACCTATCCCTTTGGCCCTTCATCCCTCCCTGCTCCCTCTTAACCTCAAAAACCTGCTTTGGGTTATCAATGTTCATAGCTTTTTAATTATTTCACTTCGTCAGTATATCCACTTTGATTCCCTGTTTTACACATATAAGTAACATTGCCCAATATTTGTCTTTATAGTTCTGACTCGCTCTATTTCACCTAATTCTCTCAAGCTCCTTCCATTTTACCATAAAGGACACTCCTCTCTCCTCACACCTGGGGAGTGTTCTGTGTGCTCTCTTTTTTTTTTTAAAGATTGATTGATTGATTGATTGGTTGATTGATTGATACAAGAACTGGGGAACAGGCCAGATGCAAAGGAGGGTGAGAGGATTCACCAGAGACAGAGCGGAGAACAGAACAGGCAGACTGACGAAATACGCTAGGGCTGAGGGGAGCAGCGGGCATGACAGGAGAGGTCTGCCATGCCACGTGGGACCCTCGCTTACCGGCTGGGATTGAACCGGAGCTGCAGAGGCTGTGAACAGCTTCACAGCACGGCCCTCAACTGCCTGTGCCACCAGGGGAGGCCCCATGTGCTCTTGAAGGCTTTACCCTCCTTCACAGACCTTGTTGATTGTCCAGGTAGTCTGCCCGTGTACTCTCCTTTCCTCCACTTTCATGGAGAAATCTGAGAGAAAGTGGAAGGCAAAGAGCCTTAAGACATGGGGTTCGGCCCTGGATTCATTACCCACATAAGCCCTTTCTTTTACCTTTAGAATTCAGGCGCCTTCATTATTTACAAGGGTTGTTGAGGTGTTGACTAAAGTCATCCACGTGAGAACACATCACGAGCCCTGGTTGACTAACGAAATGCACCTTGTCTTTTCATGTGACTCTCGCATTGCAGGGAATGTCCAGAGCTGCAGTAAGTAGTGAATCTAGTTTGAAGGAAATGTCAGCAACAGCCGCTTTGCTGAACACCAGTGGCTCCGAGCAGGCCCAGAGACCAGAGAAACTTCCTAAAGAAGCAAGTACTTCTGGACAGCACTCTAGACAAAAACGGGGTAAGAGAAAAGAATTGGGGTTTCATCCTCTGAGTCCTGTAGGAAGGTTAAGAATGAACTAGCTGTGTGGAGTGGACTTTGGATGTGCCCGGGCACATTCTGGTCCCCCACAGCGGGAATGACAAACTCGAAAGTCAAAAGGTCAGAGAAAGGCCCAAACCTTTGCTTGCAAGGCTAAGGCAGAAGAACATTTCAAAGGCCTTTTCCAGCCAAAAGTGGAGCTCTAGGGAGCATGAGAGAGTGATGGAGGGAGAGCCAAGCCCAGGCCAGAGAGAGAATCCAAAGGACACAGGCAAATTATTCACTGGGGTAGGATTGTCAGTAACTACAACAGGCGAGTATGGAGGGAGTGGGCATCCATGAGCAGTCACACCTCAGCACACACCAGGGGACACACACAGGGGAGAAGCCCTGTGTCTGCAGGGAGTGTGGGCGAGGTTTCGGCCGTAAGTCACACCTAATCACACACCAGACACACAGGGGAGAGGCCCTGCGTCTACCAGGGTGAGTCGGTCATTTCCTGTGAATCACATCTCAGCAGCCACAGAGGACAAAAGTAGCCGCCACTCATTCTGCACTTCCCCTGGGGTTGGGGATGGGGGGCTTCAGAGGAAATCTACTGACCGGAACACTCTCAAGAGCCTATTGGGGTCAGAAACCATCTGAACCACCCTCCACTCTCAAGACAAGAGATGAGGACAAACAGGTACCTGAGTGGCCTGGCGGTCAGTGCCCTCCATGGTTGTGTCTGTTTTGTCTTGTTGCCTTTGCTCGAGTAAATTTTGTCTCCATACAAACCTGACCCAGGTCACGTACCTCAGTGGTCCTTGAAGGCAGAGGGGATCGGGCGGGCCACGCAGAACTCACTCTCACCCAGGCTCCACACAAGCGCAACCCCTGGCAAGGTGTCCATCTGGAATCAGACTAAGCAGGTAACTGGAGAATCGGCTGCTGGGCCCAGGGAGAGCAATCCAGGACTGAGGCTCCCGGGGAGGGAAGTCCCTGTCCAGAGGGAAGTGGGGCCTTTTCTCTTGAAAGAGCCCTTGCCTCTGCGGACACCCTGCTCCCTCTCTCTGGGGCCTCTCCAGCTCCTGCCTCTGCAGCCTGGGGTGAAGCCCTGGTGTGTGGTGTGCTGTGCCTCCCTCCTGCCCCTCAGGGTCCGCATTGTGGGGCTCCGCACATGGACTCCGGACCCAGGCCGGAGGGGGTGCAAGGACTCACCAGAGACTGACGGGGTGGGGACGTGGGTGGCGCCAGCCGAGGGACCCGGGAGATGGAGCCCACGCCCTGGGGAGCCCCTGGAAAGGCCCGGGTAGGCGATGAGTGTGCAACAGGGAAAGGGGGAGACCAGTGTTCCCCAGCCCAGCCCCGAGGTCCCCGGCCCCTCGGGGGTGGCGCCCAGGCTAGGCCGTCAGCCAGGCAGCATCCGTGCAGCCGGAGCACGGCCTCCCGCTGGGCACGAAGCCCAGCAGAGGTCCTGCCACATGCCCCGCGCCCCGGCCTCCTGCGGCTCACAGCCAGCCTGACAGTCATGCTGGAAGACACTGGAAGGGCTGGGGGTGAGCATCTCCTGGGCGACGAAACTTCCACAAAGACGTCCTGGCGTTTCCTTTCAGGAGAGACACGCTGGCTCCCGGGTGCCTCACAGTAAGGAACCAAAGGAGACCTGACCGTTCAGTGCGTGTGCAGAGATGACCTTGTGTATTTTTAAAGACTTATTTATTTATGCATCCAAGAACCGGGGTGCAGGCCAGAGGTGCGGGGTGAGAGCAATCACCACAGACAGAGCGGGGAGCAGAACTGGTGGATGGACTGAAATCCAGGGCTGAGAGGGCAGCGGGGCGACGGGGAGGTCTGCTGCGCCCTGAGGGCTGCTCCTGGCCCGCGGGGGTGGACTCGCCTTGCAGGGGCTGGCCAGAGCTGGGGATCGCCATGTGTACCCCCCTGCCCTCCAGGAAGCCCATGAACATGACCTGAAATGGTCCCCAGTTCTCATGGTGAAGCTGAGCACGACCTGAGCTGCAGGAGAGACGGCGCAGCCATTGCGGTCACGATGGAGAGACGGAGCTCAGGGCAGCGTCCTCCTGCCCCCGGGACGGTGCGGGGGCTCCTGACCCCCAGCTCCCCCCCTCCCCCCGCGTCGCCCCGCCAGGGCAGGCGCGCGACCCTGAGACGCCAGGGGGCTCCAAGCGGAGCGGGGCGCGCGCACCCGGCCCGGACCCCGCATCTCCAGCTGCTGCATCCCCAGGACTCCCGAACCCGCCTCACCCCTGGCCCTGGCCACACTCGCCCGCCCTCGCCCGAGAGCAGGAAGGCGTGTGCGGACTCGAGGCCCCCCACCCACCCCCGTGCGCCCGCGTCTCCCTGCGGGGGCTCGGGGAGGGCGCGGCCGGACCGCGGAGCCCACGCGCCGGGACCCCGTGCCCCCAGAGGACGCCCGGCGGGGGAGCCGAGTCCGGCGCGGCGGCGCCTCCACGCCCCGCGCCTCACCCCGCGCAGCGCGAGCCCCAGGCGGGTCGGGGACCCCCGCGGACCCCGCCGCGCGCCGGCCCGGGGACAGCGCCGGGCGGAGCCGAGAAGCGCCCGGGGCCCGGGCGCGCGCGGCGGGAACGCACTCGGACGGGCCAGGAGCGCCGCGGGGGCGCCAGGTCCCGCAGGGCGAACCCCACCGCTGACCCGGCCGAAATCCCAAACCCTGAACCCCCTTATGTTTCTCGTCAGAGTCTCCCCCACCGACACTTGCGCGTGCTTTCCCCGGGGCGCTCCATCCTCAGCAGCGCCCTCTCCAGGGGCGCCTGGGGGGTCGTCGGCTTCAGCCGGTCCCAGAGACGCGCGGGGCTCCAGGGCCCCCGCTGGTGGGCGGGCCGCGGGCTCTGATTGACGGGGCTGGTGGGCGGGCCGCAGGCTCTGATTGACGGGGCTGGTGGGCGGGCCGCGGGCTCTGATTGACGGGGCTGGTGGGCGGGCCGCAGGCTCTGATTGACGGGGACGGTGGGCGGGCCGCGGGCTCTGATTGACGGGGCTGGTGGGCGGGCCGCGGGCTCTGATTGACGGGGCCGGTGGGCGGGCCGCGGGCTCTGATTGACGGGGCCGGTGGGCGGGCCGCGGGGCTCTGATTGACGGAGCCGGTGGGCGGGCCGCGGGCTCTGATTGACGGAGCCGGTGGGCGGGCCGCGGGCTCTGATTGACGGGGCTGGTGGGCGGGCCGCGGGGCTCTGATTGACGGGGCTGGTGGGTGGGCCGCGGGGCTCTGATTGACGGGGCTCGGGGGGCGGGCCACGGGGCTGATTGACGGAGCTCGCGGGGGCGGGCCACGGTGCTAATTGACGGGCCGCGCGGAGGCGGGCCGCTCGGGGCGCGCTGGTTGAGGCGTGGCCTCGCGCGTGGGGGGCGGGCCCTCAGAGGGGCGCGCAGGAAGTTGCGTCACTCCAGCGCCAGGCCCGCCCCGCAGTGCCCGCCCTCGCGCGCGCGCTTCCGGCGCGCGGCGGAAGTGGCGACGCGAGGCCCGGCGCGCCCGCACCTTTCCGCGCCGGAGGCGGCACTTCGCGCAGCTCCGCAGCCGGAAAGGCTCGGGTCGGGGCCGGGGTTCGGACCCGGCCTGGCGGGCGAGCGCGATGCGGCTGGGCTCCGGGACCTTCGCCGCCGGCCTCGTGGTGATCGAGGTGCTCGGGGTCGCTCTGTTCCTTCGGGGCTTCTTCCCGGCCCCCGTTCGTTCCGCGCCCGGGACCGAGCAGCGAGCGGCGCCACCGGTGCCCGAGCCCGCGGCCGGTACGGACCCTCCCCCGGGGCCTCTTCTTCCGCCTTGGTGTTGCCCTCTTCTTCCCTCGCGGCCTTTTTCCGTGTCTCCTGCAACCCTGTGGTAACTGCCGCCACCTGCCCCGCTTCCTCCCGGCCCGGCCTGCTTCTGCTGCCGCAGCGCCTCACCCCGCCGCACCCTGCCTTTCCTGACCAGACCTCGCTTCCCTCTGTTCGGGCACCTGTTTTGCTCAGTATCGCACTTCAGATGAGATTTCTGACCCCTCCTGGCTTTTCCTTTCCCTGGTACTAAGGCTTCCCTGCATAGAACCCTTGGTTCCCTGCATAGAACCCGTTCTGGGTCTCAACCGGGCAGTACCAGCGTGTAAGCAAGTCATCCGTGCTGGTCTGTCTCCTCCTTGCAACACTGGGCTTTAGGTCAGGTTCCTGACCTAAAGGGGGGTCCTGCCAGGACCCTCAGTAGGGACTGCCCTGTCCAATACTCCCCACCATGCTAAGGGCAAGTCACTACTTAGCCCTGGGCTCCCAGAGTTCACCCACAGCTCCCCCTTCCCACATCCAGCATTGCTTATCTAGACCAAGCCTTTTTCATTGCATTCAGATATGAACATATGGAAGGTACTGAAGAAAGTAACAGAAACTAGATAGTAAGGTGCTAGATAAAGAATAAAGTTTCAAAATAAGTTGAATGTTCTATTTACTTTTTCTTTTCAAACGCTTAGGAGCAACTTCCAACTGGACCAAGCTCCCACCACCTCTCTTCAGTAAAGTTGTTATTATGCTGATAGATGCCTTGAGGGATGACTTTGTGTTTGGTTCCAAGGGCATGAAATATATGCCCTACACAACTTATGTCATGGAGAAAGGGGAGTCCTACAGTTTTGTGGCTGAAGCAAAACCACCTACAGTTACTATGCCTCGAATCAAGGTAAACAGTTTGACTTGATATTTTATAAATGTTCTGGCCCATTTGAAGATTTAGAGGGGCTCTCTAGTCATTTACTCGGGGTATCAGTTTTAACAAAGTGGAAATTGGTTTGGTGCCGTCAACCTGGCTGGGCAAATAGAGTGCAAAAGAGGCCCCACAGATAGTGCAGAGCTGAGACGCATGGTTTATGCCCCCCATCAGATAGCCACAGCTCATTCTCTGTGGGAAACGTAAAGGATTTAGAGCTGAATCACCCAGGAGATACCATCCTCTTTGCTAATGTGCTGTCTTCTTTAATCATTATGGGTCATTCACAATCCTGGAAGGATGATCTGGTTCAATCTTTTGACTTTATAGATGAGAAAAACTCAGATAAGCTTAACCTTTTGTCCAGCATTATGGTATACATATCACTAAACCACTACAATCTATCCTTGACAGTTGCCTCTACTTCTTCTAAAGGCTCTCGCATGTCCAGCGTCATAAGAGTGACTGAAGTGCACCGTACTTTATCCAAGAACTGTAGTAAAGAAAAAAATTAAAGCTTTATTGATTGGGTCAACAACAGTTTATTGAGCAACTACTCTATGCTGACACTGATGTTATACAGTTGGAGAATGTGTGTTGCCCCCGTGAACATACACATGAGCATGCAGTGACAGTGCTCTCGAGAAAGAATCAGAGACAACACTCAGTGCTAGCTGGGCAGACAGTTCAGACCAGGAATCGCAGAAGCCTGTCCAAGGGCCACCCATCTCTAGCCCATTTGTTTCACTTCATAAAACCAGTGTTTTTCATTTTCTTTTCAATCTTTGATAGGTTCTTGCTCCTCATTCCCCAACAGGGAGGAACTGGAACAGGAAAGCCGTGGCTGGAGTTGGGCCTACACAGCTCTGAGTGGCTGGATTGGGTAGAGTTGGCTGCATGTGCCTCAGGCCCTGTTTCCTGTCAGAGGAGGGCCTTAGTTAGGCTTCAGGTATTGAGAGGATTATCACAAAGTGCTGATCTTAATATATCAAGACTAATGTTCCTAGAAATATTTTTTGTATTGTTAAGATCCTCAAATAGCTTCTTTCTAAAATTACGTCACTGATTCTTGAGTTCCTCTCCTTCCCATGGGAAAGTCACGGTCTTGATGACTTGATGAGGGCGTAGGTGTTAGCGTACGCACTTTCACACAGGCCTGCGAGCTGGGCCCCCCTCTCTTCTGCACATCCCAGATGGAGAAGCGGTGGCAGCCATACAGCATCAGAAGCTGAGTGTGACCCTGTGGGCTAGTGTTGTGCACGATCCTGCAGAATGGGGTGAGCAGGTCACATCTGCTTTCCATCATCTCTGCACAGCCCTCCTTTGTGCCTAGAAGGCAAAACTCTGTTCCTCCCAAGGCCTCAGCAGCTACAGGAATGCCTCCAAGGAGGAGATGGACTTGAGACCTCACTTAGGACTCCAGGACTCCCAGCAGCTGCCTCTCCCTAGGGTGGAGAGGTCACCGAGTCCCTGCTGTTGAAACTGTTAGTGGGAACCCTAGATGGGGAGGGGAGGATGAAAAGATATGACTGCACAGAAACAAAGCTCTTACCAACAGCTGGATTACAGATGGCAAGCTCAAGAGGCCATATGTGCGTACGAGGTATGCAGCTGTGGCAGTGAAGAGACCCACTCCAGAGCAGACACTCCACGGCAACTAGGCGAGAGCCCTGCAAAGAGAAGCTGAGATGGCCAGTAAACATGAGAAGATTCTTTACTCATAGCCAGAGCAAGAGAAACACAGAATCTGAGAGTCAGTTTTGTCCATAACACTGTGCACGCTTAGAGGTTAGTGATTACCTGCCCGCCACGAGAAACAAGGTGTGATGACGGGGCTGGGCTGGCCTCCACACAGCCCAGTGCAGTGTCTGCAACCTCTGCTGGCCTCCAGCCTGTCCTCACTGACTTCTAGCCCAGACCCCCGTCCAAACAAAGGAGGCCATGCCGCTCCTCCACGTGGCTCCCTTTGGACCCACACTCTGCCTCGAGGCTGAGGCTGCCCCAATATCCCTGCCCCTCACCCACTCACCTCCCCTCACCCTGTGTCACCCACACAGGCCACAGCACAGCTTCCCCACTCCTCTGGCTCGCCGGCTTCCCTACAGCTCGCTCACCCACCTGGATGGTGCATTAATTTTCAGGCCTCAGCTCAAGTGGATTGTCATAGAAAGCCTTTTAAAACAAATGGTCTTGCTTAGAAACACTACATCAGACACTGGAGTGCTTCGTAGCTGCTGAAGGTGCAAAACGTGAAGTAGCGCTGTGGTTTCTAGAGAAAAAGTTTGATGTTATTCATTGAAAACAAGAACACTGCTGCATTATGAGTGTTGTCACTTGGTAAAGACGCGCATCTTTGCCTGTTCATGCTGGTCGGCATGCAGAGAGCAACTTGCAGGTGTTCACAGAAGCCCTCCTTTAGGGAGCGGAACTTGGGGCCAGAGGCGCCACACGAGCAAGCTGACTCCCCAGGGACACCCCTAAGCACAGCGCCAGCTCTGCCATCTGTAGTGTATGCTGAGCTATGTTGTCCATACCCGGCTGTGTGGCGCCTGAGGGCTCCACTGCGTGGTGTTACTTTCAGGCTGGTCTTCCTAGGGCCCTGGTCAGCCCAGCTCAGGGGCAGCGTGTTGGTCACACGAATATTGTGAGGTGCCTGCCCCAGCAGGGGCCCTGTGTGGCCTGGCCAAACCCTTTGCCTGCAGGGAAGTCTGCCTTCTGCCCTCCCCACCCCCACCCCCGGCCTCCATTTGAGCAGGGCCTCCAGGCGTGCTGGAGGAGCAGGCTGTGGCACCCGCTGTAAGCGGCCCTGTCCTGGGCTGGCGTCTGACCTGAGCTCCTCCTGCAGGCCCTGATGACCGGGAGCCTTCCTGGCTTCATCGACATTGTCAGGAATCTCAATTCCCCTGCGCTACTGGAAGACAGTGTCATCGGACAGGCGGCAGCAGCTGGGAAAAGAATCATCTTCTACGGAGATGAAACGTGGGTGAAGCTATTTCCAAAGCATTTTGTGGAATACGACGGAACAACTTCATTTTTTGTGTCGGATTACACAGAGGTCAGCTTTTGAAATCTGCGGTGCCAGATAACAGCCTGGCCTCCCCCAGCCCCCTCCCCCAAAGTGGGACGTGTCGTCTTGTGTGTGGCTTGTACTGATGTCTTGGGAGTAGCGTAGCGAGGAGGTGAAACCACTCGCCTCATGGCCATTACAGCCAGAGATGCAGCCCTGACGCAGGGGTGAAGCCTAGGTCGGCAGGGCGCCTGGGAGCAGGTCTAGAAAGGTTCCCTGGGGGGCGTTGAAGCTGAGTTAGGGTGGCAAATGGCATGCCCCGAGTTGGCAGGAAGGGCAGGCCAGCAGCAACTGCAGGAGGCAGAGCCCCAGGCCTGGCCCTGGTAGGGTGGCCGGGGGTGGGGGGCAAGGCCCCAGACCTGGCCTGGGTAGAGCAGCTGGGGGACAGCCTGTGAGCTGGGCAACCCGGCCCCGGGCCCCTTGTCGCGTGCTGGGGTGCAGTTTCCAACCAGGAATGGCGCACGTCACCCCCCCAGTTAGGATGTCGACCCTGGGGTAGAGGCACGCGGGACCTGAGCTTGGCGTCAGGAGGGACACTCGCCCCACTCACCTTCTGTCATGCCATATCGGGACCCTTGCAGGAGTCGTCTGGTCGCCACTCAGCAGTGACTGACCTCCCCCTCTGGGCACTCAAGGCAGTTCTCTGCGTAGAGATTACTGGGAGGGAGGTGGGCCCCTACCGGGTCAGGGCTGACGAGGCCACTGGATTTCAGGGGCTGCTTGACACTAGTGACTGAGGCCTGTGGGAGGCGTGGCATCTGGAGCCTCACTACCCTGCTGGTGACTGGCACTCAAGACTGCCCAGCCCTCATGGCCGGGACCACTGGGCGTGTTTCACCCAGCCACCCCGAGCTCAACAGGCCCAGCAGTGGTCCACAGACCACGTCGGGCCCCCAGCTCACTGGGCCCTCTGGGCCACGTGCTCTGCCGTGACCCACACAAGATGCTGTGTTAGCGGGTGCCATCGAATGCTGACATTTAACTTCTTTTCAAACTTGGAAGTTGCGTTACTTGAAATAAACCCCCCAGTTTTTAAACAACACCATCGCTTTTTCTTGGGGGCTGAAAATGAAGGGAAGTAGGGGAAGCTCTTCACACGCACCTCCCCCCTGAAAGGTGGATGACAACGTGACACGGCACCTTGACGGCGTGCTGGGGAGGCGGGACTGGGACGTGCTGATCCTGCACTACCTCGGGCTGGACCACATTGGCCATGTGTTTGGGCCCAGCAGCCCCCTGGTCGGGCGCAAGCTCCGAGAGATGGACGGCGTCCTGATGAAGGTCCACACCGCATTGCTGTCGGAGGTGAGGCCAAGGCACTGGAGGGCCAGGTGCCGGCGTGGACTCCTGGGGTGAGCTCGGGAGGCCTAGGTGCCTACACGTCGCCCCACCACCCGCCACCCTTGCTGCAGGAGGCCGACCGTTTGCCAGGGCAGTCGCCGTGAGCACTGGTGCAACGCGGTCTTCCAGCAGCCCCCAGCGTGGCCTCCCCGTCCACCCTGCTGGCTCCCAAGTGCCGCTTCCCCAGGCCCAGTGCTCAGCACTTCTGGTGGGCTCCGGGTGGCAAGGATGTGCGCGTACGTCTGTGTCACTGTTCCCACCGGCACGTGGCACTTACCCTCTGGTGGGGCTCCAGAGCCCGAATGCACACCTGGCACCGAAGGGCACAGGGGGCCAGGAGTCGGGCCGCATGCCGTGGGGCCGGGCCGGGGCAGGGGCAGCGGGCGCTGTGCTAGAAACAGGATTCATTTAGAAAGAGCTGCTGTTTATAAAGCAAGGCTGGAGTCTAGTCGTTTCCTTAGCAGGACCGTGTGTTCTCGGTCTGACAGGAGAAGGAGACCCTTTCACCCACCTTGCTGGTCTTGTGTGGTGATCACGGCATGTCAGAGACGGGCAGCCACGGGGCCTCCTCCCGGGAAGAAGTGAACACCCCGCTGGTCCTGGTCAGCTCCTCGTTTGCGAGGAAACCCGGTGAGCATGTGGGCCCCTGTAACCTTTCAAACCCGTGTCTTTCTTGTAGTCCAATGATACTTTTTAAAAGCCCTTTTTTGGAAGGCCTGTAAATTGAAATATTCTGAGCAACATGAGAATGAGACTCAGTGGGGCAAGAGGCAAGTGGGATTGGAAACTTACATTTCTCACCCTGAGTCTCAGAACATTCTGTGCGAGTGTCACTGCCTGGATGCCTGGCGCTCAGGCCGCGTGACCCGCCAGAAGTGAACGCTCACGTTTTAGAAACTAAAGGGCAGCATCCACGGGCCCAGGCCTGTTGGCACGTCCTGTGGTCCCTGTCAGCCTCAGGCCTGTCGTGGGCCGAGGCGCTGCGGGACGGGTGAGTCTTCTGCAGAGCTGAGGGCTGGTCGGGGAAGAATCTCCACCTCTTCCCTGCTGGCCCTTACAGCCCGTCCTCTGGCGCGTCCCACTTCCTAAGGCTGACATTGTGTAAGCGACTGTGACCTTCTGGGCTCCGTCCTGGGTGCCTACCCTCCCGCCACCCTGTGCAAACCAGTGTTTGCCGTGGCTTTGCCCGAGGAAGCCATGTGCTAGCCCCGCCAGTCCCTCCATTCCCCCATGCGTCCTCTTCTCCCACCCTTCCGTTCACCTGGCCCATCCGTGCTCACTTGTGCCCACCCATCCATCCACCCCCATCTTTCATTCCTCCAGCTAATGGAAAGGTGTGTGGGCACTCGTGACCATCCAGACACCCCTTGGCACACGGACAGCTCTCGCCTCGGAGCGACCGCTAAGCCAGGGCTGTATTAGGGCACCAGGGCCGCCGTCACACTGAGGAGAGACTAGCCACCTCCTCCCTCAGGCTCTGACTACGCCTCAAGACCAGAAGGGTCAGGGCAGCTCAGATGCCTACCCCCAGCACTCGCTCCTGCCCCAAGCCTGCCGCTGCAAGCCGCTCTGCTCTGCGTCCGTGTCAGGCCCTGGGTCCTGCCTCACGCCACCTCTCATCAACTCACGCAGCCCCGCGCTCATCAGCAGTTGACCCGCTCGCCTGCCTTGGCGCCTGGGGCCCCTCGAGGCGTGGCACATGAGCTGACCTCTGGCCATCACCACGGTGCCTTGGTGGCACGAGCATCTGTGCTTGCCCCTGGGGCCTGTGCCCACCAGCTGGCGGGGTCACACATCTGGACATGTGTGGCGAGTGCACTGGGCACAGCCCATGCTGACCCATGCCTGGCTCTGTGTCGCTGCTTTCCTGACCAGTTAAGAGAAGGGACATTTCGGTGCTGCCTTTTGAAAGAACGTAAATACTCCTGAGGACGCTCTGCTTTTGCTGAAGGATCCGAACAACCCCGAAGTCGGCCTGGGCACCCTGCTGCCCCCCGTGGCCCTGGCAGGCAGGTACCCACAGAGCTTCATCTGTGCTCAAACCTAGGCCATATGCGCTCTGCCTCACAGGGGAGGTCACCTGGCCACGCACTGTCAGGCAGCTGCTTCCTCCACGGGCCCTCCAAGCCCGTGACTCTCCCGCCTTCGGCCCCCGTGGCTCCTGGTACGAGCACAGCTGTGTCTCGGGCTGGGCTGCCTGCACCCTGTGCATCCGCTCGGCCAGCACGGGATACCTGCTGTGCTCAGACCTCAGAGACCCCGCGGGTCCGCTGGCCCTACTGCTCAGGCCTGACCCTGTGCCCAGGGCCTTCTGCAGCCGAGCGGTCCCACTGGCTTCTTTCCACCCTTCTTCTTGTCCCACCCCCGACGAGTGTCTTGTTTTCTGAGATCGTCATCAGGCATCGACATCAGGCCTTTCGCAAGAAGCTGACATTTATTACGCTTCAGTCACACTTTCTGTGCACGTTGCTCATAGTTTGTGGTGGAAACTGGACACCTCAGAGGACACATCGTGGCAACTCCACACACAGCCCCCTCCAGACCTGTCTGCCGCGCACTTGTTTGTGGCATGACTCGGCTGCTGGGCTCTGGGATCTGGCCCCACGACGGGAAGTCCCTGCCGTCACACGCTGGGGCACAGCCACCCTGTGGCCTGTCCCTTCCCAGGCCACCCACTGACTGGGGCCGCTTCATGAGCCAGCTGCGAAGCGCCACAGCAGCCGCCCTTCCCACAGGCTTGAGGGGAGGTGTCTCTCGGTCTGGCCTCGTCATGTTTGGGGCCTCCGCAGGGTGTTTAGAAGCTGGTTGAAGGCCCCTCAAATCCGCACCATCGAGGGAGGCATATGCTCCACAGACAGGCCCACGCTGGTGGCGTGGAGTGGCCTGGGGCGCACGTGGTATGGAAGGGCAGGCCGGGGGCAGCTCGGACCTTTCTCCGGGCCGGGGCTGACTGTTTCCCCTCCTAGGAGATGTCAGGCGACCAGAGCACGCTCAGCAGACGGACCTGGCCGCAACACTGGCTGTGGGGCTAGGAGTGCCGATCCCGGAGAGCAGCGTGGGCCGCCTGCTGCTCCCCGTGGTAGAGGGGAGGCCCCTGCGGGAGCAGCTGAGGCTCCTGCACCTGAACGCAGCGCAGCTCAGCAGGCTGCTGCGGGAGAACGTGCCCTCCCACCAGAAAGGTAGGTGCCTCAGCCTGGTCTGCGCTCCAGGTGAAGCTGGGTGAGAGCAGGCCCAACTGCACCCGGCAAGCCTCACCCACGGAGCATGGCACTGTGGGCCGGCTGCTGCCCTCGCACGGGTGCTGTGGATCGGTACGGTCACAGTCACGCAGTCGCTAGATAAATGCTGTGGCAGGAATGTTAAGGCATAGCGCCCGCCCTCGGAAAGCCCCAGGGGGTCAGGTGGCCTTGGGCCCACGGGGCTGGGTGCAGGTGGGGCCAGGGGCACGGCAGCAGGACAGGGTGGGCAGCAGCGCAGGGGCGTGGTGGGCGGTGGGTGGAGGCTGAGGGCCTCTGGGTGGGGCCCTCCTCCCGGCCAAGCTCCACAGGGCTGACAAACGCCGGTTCTGAGCCAGGGCTTTTTGACCTGCACCATCAAGGCTCGGCCACCCATGGGTGGGGCTGCCCTGCACTGAGGTGCAGCTGCCTCACTCAGGGCTGGCCAGACCCAGCGGTTCAGCCCATGGATGGTTCTGGGTGCCTTTGAAGGGGGTGCCCGCAGGATTTGCTGCTATCGGTGTTGGAGGGATGAGCTAGGGTGTCCCGGGTTCACGCCTCAGAAAGAATGAAGAGCCCCTGGGGAAGGTGGCCGGAGCAGCAGGCCTGCAGGGAGGTGCTCATGGGGCAGCGCTGGTGAGGGGGCTCTGGACCCGCAGCGTAGGGGTGCAGCTGTGACCGTGACCAAGGGTCTCCTCTGAGGACAGCCCACTGCATGCCCGAACTCCAGGGCTCTGGGCCACAAGCATGTCCCCTCTGCTCCCCCGCAGAGCCTGGGTTTGAACAGTTTAAGATGTCGGAAAGGCTGCACGGGAGCTGGGTCCAGCTGTACCTGGAGGGCGGCAGCACAGAAGTCCTCCTCGGCCTGGGAGCCAAGGTCCGCCGGCAGTACCTGGGTGCCCTGAAGACCCTGAGCATGTCCCTGAGCAGACAGGTGGCCCAGTACGATGTCTATTCCATGGCAGTGGGCACAGTCGTGGTCCTAGAGGTACGGGTGCGCGTCAGAGCTCCCGCCCCACCCTCTGGGGGCTGAGGCCACATGGCCTCGGCGGCAGTGCTGGCCACGTGCCCTGCTGCCCCGGTCTCCACCCTCCGGCTAGCAGGGGTGGGCAGCCCACGGTCCGACGCACTGCTGGCCCTGCAGGTGCTGGCGCTGCTACTGCTCAGCACGCCCTGGGCGCTGGGCCGTGAGGCTGAGCTGGAAGTGCCCCTGTCATCCCCGGCCTTCTCGCTGCTCTTCTACCTGGTGTTCCTGGTCCTCCTGGCCATCCACGTTGTCGTGTGCACCTCTGCTGAGGGCACCTGCTACCTCTGCAGCCTCCCGTGGCTGGCAGCGGGAGGCGTAATGCTGCTGGCCTCAGCCCTGTTCTGTGCAGCAGCGTCCGCCCTCGCCAAGGCCTTGGCATCTGTGCAGCGTCCGGCTCAGGTGAGTCCATCATCGTCTCTTCCACTGAGCTGCCATGCATCCAACGGCGGCCCGACTGGGCGTCCCCGTGCCAGCGTGCACTGGGTCCTGGCTACAGCCAGGCAGGGCTGTCTGCCCTAGCCCCCGCGCTCCTGAGTGCCCATGACATGGGGCAGGACAGCTGCTGGCCGAGGGCAGGCCGGCTCTAGAGGGGCAGGCACGTGGGAGCAGCCCCCCTTGGGAGAGGTACTTGAGCTGCTGCCCGGGGAAGAGCCACTCCTTACGGACCCCAGGACCGTCCTCGGATTCTCAGGGGGTGCGCAGCACCAGTGGCCTCCACTGTCTTTCATCAGCTGGTGGGTGGCAAGGTCACACCCCCAGGGCCGCAGTGCATCCTCCCAACTCCCGGGCCGAGCAGCTGGCCTGCCTGGTGACACTTCCCTCGGGCTCTGGGGCCTCGCCGGCTTACCACCTCTAGCTGTGCTGGCTGCCCGCGGCAAGGCCCACACCGTCGCCAGGTAACAGCCGTTGAGTCCCCATTGAGGGTTTATCCAGGTCAGTGTTTTAGGGACGGTACTATGGTACCACCTTGGTCGTTTCTATGGAAGTGTCCGTTTTGGTGGAAACTTCCTGGACTTCTGGAAAGTTCAAAGTCAGGTACCTGAAGTGCTTTGCTTTCAGCCACAGGAGGGGTTGTGCCAGCCAATGGCCCTGCTCCCTGAGGGCAGCTGCCAGAGCACAGGCGGGTCCCCATCCTGGCTCTGTCACTCAGCTCGGGATGTGGGATGGGCCGCTCACTATCTTCAAGCCCCAGGGCCCCCACAGAGGCATGGGTGCTGGTGAGGGGCAGGGTTCGGTCACAGTCCCCAATGTTCTATGAGCAGAACTTGATGTCCATGCAGGAAACTACCTGCGGCATCTGGGCCATGCCCTCGCTAACGTGCTTCCCTCTCACAGAACAACCCAGCTCGCTGGGCCTCCAGCTGGTCGGAGGTGGACCTGCTGATCCTGCTGGGCACTGCGGGCCACGCCCTGAGCCTGGGCGCCAGCAGCTTTGTTGAGGAGGAGCACCAGACCTGGTACTTCCTGGTCAGCACTCTTTGCCTGGCACTGTGTCACGAAGTCTGCAGGAACTGCTTCCTGGGCAACCCCCAGGAGCCGCAGGAGGAGCCAGCAGGCAGGGGCCCGGGGCTGCTGGACCAGGCACCAAGAAGCCCCTCCCCCACCTCAGCATTGCTCAAGAGCCGTGCACAGTGGCGGGTGCTGGCGGGCCCCTGGGCTGTCCTGGCCTGCTGCCGGCTGCTGCGGGCCCTCAACCGGACAGGTGTGCAGTGGGCCCACCGGCCCGGCCTGGGGCACTGGCTCGCCAGGTAAGACCGCGTGCAAGCAGGGCAGCAGCCTCACGCCAGACAACATGAGAGCGCGTTGAGAGGTGGGCTGGCCGAGCGACTCTGTGCTGTTGCCAGGTCACGTGATTGTTCGGGTCCAACACCCACGAGCCTGAAGTGACACTGGCAGGAGGCCTGGCCGGCAGAGAGGGGCCCATGACGTGCCACTTGGGCAGCACTCAGCCTCCCTGGGCCTCCCGCGAGATCATCCCAAGTCAGGGCGAAGGCAGCTCCGTGAGGGGTGCTGGGTGTGCCCCATGCCCGGCTCCTCACCTGGGGCTGGGAGAGGGAGCCTGCGCAGCGGTGAGGATGGCAACTCGTGTGCTGCCGCCCTGGCGCAGGCCAGTGCCAGCTGCCTGTGGAAGGACGAGCAATGGGCCGACAGCCGTGCATCATGCCTCGTTTTTCTTTGCTGGAATGCAGAAAAACAAATTTTTCTTCTGTTTTCACTGGCAGGAACATGGCTGCTCTTAGCGCAGTCCTCAGCGGCCACCCGTCCTAACACCTTTCTCGTTGCAGCTCCGAGCACAAAGCCGCACTCTCTGCCCTGTGCGCCCTCTCCCTGGCCGGGATCTTCGCCCTGGCTCACCAGAGGTGCTCCCGGGTCTCGAGGGTGGCCTTGGCCCTCGGCCTGCTGGGTGTCTACTGCTACAGGGCAGCCGTCGGGAGCGTCCTGTTCCCATGGCAAACAGGCAACAGAGCCATTTCCAAGTAAGTGGATGCAGCCACGAGAACAGGCCTTGACGGCCGCCTTCACACCTTGGGGTGCGACAGGAGTGTGGTTTGTGGGCGGTGGCAGCGCGGGCAGTTCTGGGAGTTGGGGTGCCCATGCACCAGCACCAGCGCCGCTGCCTTCTCTGGTGGAAGACAAGTAGCTTGGGGGCGAGGTTGTTGAGCTCAGTTTTAAGAACAGTGAGTGCTGGTTTTGCCAAGAGGTCACGGGCGAGGACAGGTGGGGATGGTGCTTCTGGGGTAGAGGCCACAGGCCAAGAAGCCCATCTCCAGCATGGCCTGGGAGAGGGGCTGGGCCAGGCCAGGCTGCAGAGTTCGGGTTCTGTGCTCGTTCACGCCGAATGAAAGACAGAAACGTGTGGACACAGGGTAGGGGGGTGTTCTCAGCCGCTCACACGGGTTGTAGTCCCTGTGCCCCTCTAATGCGGGAGCACAGCCAGTGACATCCTTCCCGACTTACCCTGCGGGTGCAGACCTGGGGGTGGGGGTGACCAGGGTTTCAGGGAAGCAGAGTCTGGAGCAGGCCTGGGGGGCCTCGGGGGAGCAGGGCCTCTGGCTGGCCTCTGGCTGGCCTCTGGCTGGCCTTGGGGGAACAGGGCCTAGGGGAGCAGGGCCTTTGGCCAGCCTTGGGGGAGCAGGGCCTCAAGCAGGCCTGGGGGTCCTCAAGGGAGCAGGGCCTCAGGCTGGCCTCTGGGGAGCCTCAGGGAGCAGGGCCTGGGGGGAGGGCAGGGCCTAGGGCGGGCAGGGTCTCAGGGCTGGCTTCTGGAAGCAGGGCCTCTGGGGGCAGGGTTTCTGGGGGGGCAGGACTTCTGGGGGGGGCAAGACTTCTGGGGGGGCAGGGCCTCCGGGGGGCAGGGCCTCCGGGGAGCAGGACCTGGGGGGAGCAGAGCCTGGGGGGTGCAGGGCCTCGGGGGAGCAGGCCCGCGGGGGGGCGTCCCACACACGTTGTCCTTGGCATCGCTCTGCGCTCAGCTCTCCGGGGCCGCGGAGTGGTGCGTCAGCGGGGCGCGGGCGGAGCCGTCGGCGCTTCCCGGAGAGTGGGGCGAGGCGCCGCCCTCCCGCGTGGGAGGCTCCAGGGCTGCGCCGCCTCAGCCCTGCCTTGCTCCTAGGGGCGTCGCGGAGGCGCGCGCCGTGTTCGTGGCGGTCCTCGGCCTCCTGGCGGCCGGCGCCAGGGACGTGCTCGGGGCCCGCGGGCCGGCGGCCGGGCTGCGCGAGCTGCACGGCGGGCTGGTGCTCCTGGCCGCGCTGCTCCTGCGGCCGCACAACCTCCCGGTGCTGCTGGGCTGCCTCCTGGTGCAGAGGCTCATGGCCGCCTGCGTGTGGAGGCCCCTGCGGCCCGGCGCCGCCGCGGTCGCGGCCATGCACCACTGGTTCGGCCAGGCCTTCTTCTTCTTCCAGGTGGGTGCGCGCGGCGGCGGCGGGCGGGCGGGCGGGCGGGCGGGGCCGCGGCCGCCGGCCCTGGGTCAGCGCGCTCTGTTCCAGGGCAACTCCAACAGCGTCGCCTCCGTGGACGTCTCTGCGGGCTGCGTGGGCCTGGACGGCTACGCGCGGGTCCCGGCCGCGCTCCTGACGGCCTTCGCCACCTACGCGGGCCCGGTGCTGTGGGCCAGCCACCTGGCGAGCTTCCTGGCGTCGGAAGCCAGCAGGTGAGGCCCCGCCGTCCGCCCGCGCGAAGGCTCGCGCCGCGGAGTGGCGCCTCCCCAGACCCGGTGTCGGCCCGTGGGCCCGGGAGCCCCGGCCAGCCCCGCGCGGGGCAGCGGTCTCTGCGGGCCTCCCTGCTCGGGCAGCGGCCTCGGGGTGCCCGGAGCACCGGAAGGCAAACCCCCTTGGCCCTCCCCTCGAACCGGGTGGGGCTTCTTTCTCTGGGCCATCTCGGGAGGCCGGCTCTCGGCTCTAGGGTCCCGGCCGGAGGGTGGGGTGCTCGGACAGCCCCCCCAGCCCACCTGCTCTTGTGTGGGGCCCACCCCTCCTATTGGGTGCTTCTCCACTATTTGCACGCCAGCTCCCAGCATGTGATTTTCAAATAAAAACTATCAAAAATTTTGGGGTGTATTTTTCAAGGCCATTTTAGATTGGGGGGGCATTGCAGAGCAGCAGAGTGAGGGGCACATGCCCTGAAGCTGTGTCTCCAGCCCTCCATGCCTGTTAGACATGGAGACCCCTGCCCCCCACAATTGACCAGATCCAGACTCCCTGGCGAGAGACTGCGGTCACCAGGGATGTCGCTGGGGAACACCCAGAGGCTGTTCACTCACTTCCTGTTGTTTCTTTTTTTTTTTTTTAAGATTTATTTATTGGGCCTTCCTGGTGGTGCAAAGGGTTAAGCACCGCACTGTGAAGCAAACCGCAGCCTCTGCAGCACGAGTTCGATTCCCGGCCAGCCGGGGAGAAACCCACATGGCACAGCAGACCTCTTCTGTCTGGCGAGCTGCTCCCCTTAGCAGTGTACTTTGGTCAATGTGCCTGTTCTGTTCCCCACTCTGTCTCTGGTGAATCTTCTCTCACTCCCCACCTCTCTGGCCTGTGCCCCAGCTCTTGTATGCATAAATAAATAAATCTTTAAAAAATAAATAAAAATAAAGATTTATGTATTTATACAAGAGCTGGCGTACAGGCCAGAGGCACGGGAGGGTGAGAGAATCCACCAGAGACAGAGCAGGGAGCAGAACAGGCAGACGGACTGAAAGACACTGCTGAGGGGAGCAGCAGGCGACAGGGGAGGTCTGCCATACCATGTGGGGATCTCCCTGACTGGCCGGAAATCGAGCTGGCGACTCGGAGGCTGCGGACAGCCTTGCAGTGCTGCAGTTAACTCGCTGCGCCACCGGGGAGGCCCCCTGGTCTGTTTCTTTTTCTGCCTCTGCCCCTGGCTCCATCTGGAGAAGGGCCCTCAGGCCAATAACTGAAAATGAGTGTGCGGAAGAGGGGGACCCTTGCTCCCGCAGCAGCTGCGGGGCCACCTCGAGCAGATGGGGGTCGCACGAGACTTAACACGTCCCCTTTCTCTTGACAGCAGCTCGGCCCTGAGTCATGCCTGCTTCTGCTATGCACTGGTCTGCTCCCTCCCGGTTTCCGCGTACATCGTCCTGGTGACGTCACTGCGCTATCACCTGTTTATATGGAGTGTGTTTTCTCCGAAACTTCTCTACGAGGGGACACGCCTTCTCGTCACCGCCGCGGTCTGCGTGCTCTTCACAGTTGTGCACCGGCACCACCCAGGTCCCAGACAGAGCTGCTCCAGTCAGGGAAAGTAGATCTCCAGGGCCCACTGTCATTCTGTAGACTTGGCTACCAGATGCTCTTTAAGTGCAAGATCATCTGTAAAATGCGAATCTTACAAAGTTGGTGAAGAACCTCAATTTCTGTGACTGCTGTCCTTGAATCTAAATAGCAAGTGGTTTAATGAAAGAACAGTTTAAGATACTTCGTTTCAATTTGAATTATAGTGCCCTGTTGACAATCAGTCCAGGAACTTCTGAGCTTCTAGTTTCTGGACAAGTCCGGTGTTTAAATGGGTGAATAAGGGCTCCAGGCCCTGTCCTGTTGTGGGATCCCTGTGGGGGCCTTACCTGCGCAGGGAAGGCTCAATGCATTTGGAATCCAGGAGAGCCCAGAAACCACCGGGCCCTGCGGAGCTGCCATCTGTGCGAGCTACACCTGTCGGCACTTTTCAGTGTTAGAAACTGAAACTGAGACATCCCAAACAATGTGTTCGAGATATGCAAACACATTGCATGTTTATAAATCTTATTTTAGAAAAATTGCTGTATTTTCCAAATACAGGAGAGTGGCATTGCTTTTATAAGTTTCCTTAATTCCAACTTAACTGAGGATAGTTGGGTTCTGCATCCAGCTTGTGTGTGGTTGAAGTAGAGGCAAGTAGTTGGAAAGGGAGGGGTATTTTAATGTTCTTTTTCTGATCATTGTGGATGTTCTTTCTAGACGCTGTACTAACATTCGATAAATGACGGTTTCTTAAAGGTCAGTTGGAGAAGTGCGTCGGTGTCAAAAGTGGTGTACCTGAGTGGGAGCGTGGGGCCCGGGGCCTTCCTGGCTTCACAGTGTGCGGGTTGGTGAGGGGGATAGCCTTGGGGAAGCTGGGTGAACAGTACATGACTCTTTGTACTACTTTTATAGCTTCTTGTGAGATTTAAACTTTTTAAAATAAAATTTATTTTAAACAATAGAAGCTTAGTTGCAGTATGGAATGTGGAAGTGAATTGATCAACTTTTTTTTAAATATCTATTTATGCATACAAGAACTGGGGTGCAGGCCAGAGGTGTGGGGGGGAGGATTCCCCAGAGACAAAGATTCCCCTGGCCGGGGATCGAACTCGTGCCACAGTGGCTGGTGATCACTTCATAGTGCTGCATTTTAACCCCTTGTGTCATCAAGGAGGCCCACCTGTGTGGACCTTTTACCCGGGTGTGATTTGTGACATCTACATTGTTGTTTGGAGATGACTGTTTGTTGAGTTATGTGGAGCTTCCACATGCGGGCACAGCTTATTTGATACCAAGAGTCAGTTGTTGTATTGCCAAATGTCTTATTAGAATACTCTTCAAATACTGGACATTCACAGTGGCAGGTGCAAGTTTTCCCAAATTCTTCAACTTTACATGTTGAAAACTGAAATTTTGTGATTGACAGAAAAATTCTGAGTATTCTTTCTTTAAACAGTCTCATTTTGTTCATTTGCAAGGAAATACCTGCCACACGCCCAAATCTGAGAGGCCTGTCTGTAATTCCTTCAGCTGAAAATGGCTCCATGACACGGGGCTGCTTAGGCCCTGCGGTGTGTCCTGGACACAGCCTTAGGGCCATGTGCACCCACAGCACACTGGGTATTGCAGGTGGAAGTTTCATGGAATCGATCATCGTCCTTGCCTTTCCAAGGATGCCTCTCCCTTGGCAGGTGTGCAGGCACACTCAGGCATAGAACATCTGGAAACCCCACCTGAGATCACACAGCTGGTCAGCATCCTGGGCCATCTGCTCAGGCAGGACCAGGCTCTGCTATAACACCATCTGCCATGGCAACGGGTGTGGGATGGACTCATGTGCTACAGAAATGGTGCAGGCATCAGGTGGAAGCAGAGTTATGTCCCCAGCCCCAGCAGAATATAAGCTGAGCCCAATGGGGGAGAAGGGGCTGTGCGCAAGTGATACTGTGGCAGGTGGGAAAACTCAGGGACACCTCAGATCTGCTGAGAAGCTTCAGGCATTCCTCCTTAGCCACACCCCACTGTCCTGCACGTGAGTATGGAAGGCCACCCTTTGTCTCTGGTAATACTTGTCTTAAAGTCTATTTAGCCTGATACTAATACTGCCTCCCCAACAGCCTTAGGATTATTGTTTCCATATATCTTTTTCCAGCCTTTCAGCTTCAACTTACCATGTCTGTATTTAAAGTATGACTCTTATAAATTCACAATTTGAATTTTATCCTTGACGATCCCTGTCTTTTAATTGGAACATTTAGCCAGTTTGCATTTATTGTAATTATTGATAGTGTTCGTTTCAGAGGGGCCATTCTTCTGTTTGCATCATTTTTATTTTTAATCATTGTTCTGATTTTCCTTGTCTTTTTTGGATTAATATAATAGTTTCAGTATTCCATTTTATCTTCACTGGCGTTTTTTAATTAACCAGCATCTTTTAGTAGTTTTGGATGAACAGAAATTCAGTGCAAGGTTACAGAGTTCTCACGTACACTCACACTCACAGGCTCCTCTGTCAACTTTGGGTTGGTGTGGTACGCTTGTTTTAATTGATGGCTGTGTATTGTTACACTATTGCTAGCTCAAGTCCATAGTCTATATTAGGGTTCACACTTTGAATAACTGAATATTCTCTTGGTTGTAGAAATGTATAATGTCATGTACCTACCATAGTGGTATAATTTTACTGTCCGAAATTTTCCCTTTGCTCTGAACATTCATCCCTTCCTTACTGAACCCCAACCACTGACCTTTATAGTCTTCATAATTTTGCCTTTTCCAGAAAAGCTGGAATCAGTCACAAAACAGCCACAAAAGCCCTTTCAGGCTAGCTTCTCGCACTTAGTCACATGCATTTAAGGGTCCTCCACATACTTCACGGCCTGCGAGCCCCTTTCTTTTCAGTGCTGGGTCGCTACTCACCTGCTGATGGACATCTTGGTTTCCTCCAATATGTACACATGAAATTGCTACAAACACCATTGGCCAGTGTTGCCTAGCGTCATTTCAGCCTCTGCTCGCCCAGCAGGCCCTGGACACGGTGCAGAAAACAGAGCTTGAGAGGAGCAAAGGGAGTCCTGGGTGCTGGCTGTGCAGAGGCCCACAGAGCCCTATCGGGAGCATAAGGGCTCAGGATGCAAAGAATCCTGGGTCACTTGGCACATCTGTCAAAAACTGGGGTGACTGGGCCACCAATGCGTGAAAAGGAGCCAGTTGTTAGTCTTAAGGAAAATGAGAGAGAAAATGAAGTTCTGGAAGAGTCTGATGCTTGTGATCATAATAGACTAGAATATAGGACAGGCAGATCAGCTGCAGACTTTACTAGGGAGGTGATGAGAAGAGGTGGATGTAGGATTGAGGGTGCAGGAAAACCAGTCCCAACCTCAAAGGTAAGAAATCAGAAACCAAATCCAAAAAGAAAGGCCTTGATGTCCCCACACATGGAGAAAAGCCAGAGAAGACTGTGTCTCGTGGCTGGCAATGCAGAACAGGAGGGTAAAGCTAGCGCAACAGCAGGCCCGGTTTTGGAGCCAGGTACATTACTAGCATGATTAACAATCGGTCATGATAGTGGATAAGCAGGAGGACATTGATGTAGTTTACCACTTAGGTCGTGCCTAAAAATAAGCCCTCAGCCAAATCAGAGTAATGGAACCTTCCTTGATGTAATTAAATGGTCCCTAAAGAGACCCTCACAGCCAGCCACACGCAGTGGCTTAAGCCAGGGGTCAGGTGAGGCCTGCCTCCCACTTTCCCCAAGCGTGTACATGACCCGTGACCCAGCAGTGAGACGCCCGAGGCCAAGACCACGCAGAGAGGTCTTGAGGAAAAAAGAAAGCAAGCTCATTAGTCATAGATGATACTAGAAATACACAAGTTATTGACCGAAGAGAAGTGTTTGCAATGTTTCTGGGTTATACAATCCACATACCAGGTCGGTAAGAGTCTTCAACCCAGTAGAAAGCAAACAGGAAATGCAGTTAACAGGCACAAAAACTAAAAGCAAATTGGAAAATCCAGCAAAATCGCGCACAGCTTTGACAGAGAAAAGTATTAGCCTTTATTGAAAAAGCAGGAAAGACCTAAATAAGCGAGAGATGGGCCTGTGCAGGGCCCTGGATCCCTGCAGCCCGCGGGGCCCCAAGCACTGCCCAGCCTGGCCTCGTCCACAGTGTGCATGGACACTGCTCATGTGGCATCTCGGAGAAGAACAATGGCAAGGTGTGGATCAGCAGAAGGAAATGGTGTAACTCTGCAATACCAGCAGATGCGGGAGGTGATGTCAAACAGTTAAAAGACTTGAGGGCCTCCCCAGTGGCGCAGCAGGTTGAGCGCAGCGCTGTGAAGCTGTCCGCAGCCTCTGCAGCACGGGTTCGATTCTCAGCCGACCAGGGAGATTCCCACATGGCGCGGCACACCTCTCCTGTCTCCCCGCTGTTCCCCTCAAACAGTGCATTTCAGTCGGTCTGCCTGTTCTGCTCCCCGCGCTGTCTCTGGTGATTTCTCTCGCCCTCCCGCGCCTCTGGCCTGTACCCCAGCTCTTGTATAAAAATAAATAAATCTTAAAAAAAATTTTTTTAAAATAGACTTGATAAAGGCACTGACGTAATTAGCTGACATGCTGACAAGACAAATGAGCTGCCCATAAACACGGGGCAGAGTGAGGAGGGGCTGGTGGGAGCTGACAGCAGGGGTACAGGGCCTAAAGCCCCAGTGCAAGAGAAACTGGGAAACATCTCAAAACATATGGATAGGGAGGATTTGTTTACAAGAAACAGAAAATAAGCCCAGAAGAACAGCCTAATAGTTGTGATCCACCTTCTAGCAGACCCAGGTGGCCATGCAATCCCGGGTGCTGCGGGCGTAGGCGTGCTCGGTGGGCAGCAGGGACAGCGGATGCTCTAGGCTGGAGATTCCAGCACAGGAGACACAGACACCGGTGTAAAGGCCTCGTCATGTGGACAGGACGAGCAGGAGGTACCCATCAGCCCGGGAGGAGGGCGGGTGTTGGGGACCGTGGGGGGCAGGGCTCGGCAAGTAGCTCTGGCAGAGCTGAAATGTGCCGATGACCCCTGGCCTGCGTGAGGGCCTAGGGGGGACAGGTGCTACCTGCAGCACTGATTCCGAGGGGGAGGGGAGATGAACGGGGGTACTCAGCAAGGGGGCGGGGGCCGGGGCCAGGTGGCCAGGGCGAAGCCACGGAATCGGTCAGCAGATGAGTCAGATTTGTGGAGGCCCCACGAGGAGGGCCCAGGCTGAGTGTGAGAGCAGCGTGTTGCACAAGGTTAAATGTACATGATGCCACTCACAGCTTTAAAAGGTGCCAGTGGGCAGGCCAGAAGCTCATGCTCGAGGTGCACACACAGGCGCCAGCCAGGCCCAGCCCTCCCAGAGCAGCCTGAGGCCAAGCTCACGGCCCTGAGGGCTTGGCCCTTGCGGGTAGAGCCCATGACCCTGAGGGCGCCCTCGTCCCCACGGAGAGGAGGGACTCGGTGCCAGTCAGGCTCGCCATGCAGCTCGGCGTGAGGCTGGCCAAGTGCTCACAAGTAGCTGCTGCTGCGGCTCTGGATTCCAGGATCCTGCATTAAAGCTTCCGCTTTCTCTGGGCCTCCACCTGCCGGCTCTGTTCAGGCCCGGAGCACCGAGGCCCAGAGGGCTCGCCCGGCTCCGCTCTGCCTGGTTGGCCCGGGCCCCCCATGCTGCTCTGCGCTGGGCCCCCGTGTCCCTGAGTGTGCTCAGGAGCCACCCTGAGTTAGGTGGGATCTAAACCCAGTGAGAGGGCCCTTGCCAGGGATAGGGAGGCCATGCAGAGGCAGGCACAGGGGCACACAGCAGAAGGCCTGGCCAAGTAGGTTGGCCGGGGGCCACAACAGGGCCAGAGGGGCAGCAGTGGCCTGCTGCAGCTTCCACAGGAACTAGCCCGACCAGCATGTGGGTCCAGAGCAGGCCAGTTTCAGTGCTTCGTTATGGCCACTACAGGGAACTAACATAAGTTCCTAAAGCTTCTGGGCCCCTGAGGTGGTCCAGGCATGGGAGGTAGTCCAGGTGCCGGAGAGGGTCCAGGCCCCTGAGATGTGTGGGTCAAGGACAAAGGAGGGGCTGGGCCTCCAGGTGTGCCCAGCTGGGCCAGAGCCAGCCTGTCCACCGGCCTCCTGGGGGTGCCCTGCTGGGGACGTCTTCCACACCCACCCGCCTGGGGAGGGAGGAGGCCACGGGGCTCCAGGAAGGGCCACCTCCAGGGTCTCGTGCTTTAGCAGCAGTCACAGCCGCGCAGCAGGCTCCCGTGGGTGCTGGGCGAGGCAGCAAAAGCCAGGCTGGGTGGGGCCCACACGGAGCAGCCCCTCTGGACCCGTGTTAACAAGGGGTGGGCGCTGGGAGCTCCTGCAGGCCGTGGCATAGGGCACCTCCCCCACCCCGTCCCCAGTGGTTTTCTTTTCCCTTCTGTGGGGTCTTGCTCTGTGGACACTTGTGTCCAGAGGAGTTTCGCTCAGCCACAGTCGCGGAGCTGACGGGCCCAGAACCCCAGGCCGAGCTGCCGCCCCGCATGAGCACCTCGCGCCTTCACACCCGCGCTCTAAGGCTCTGCCGCTTGCTGCTTTTCTTTCATGACTTGGTGGCACGGCAGTTCTCAGCAGCGTGGCCTCGGGGCGGGGGGGGCTGCGGTGCCCACACTGGCCTTGCTCAGGCTGGGCAGGACAGAGGGGCCGGAGAGTGGCGCCGGCTGAGCCGTGGGGTGCAACCCTGGGGGTGCAGCCGGAAGCCCCAGAGGCACAGGTGACCTGCAAGCGGCGGGTCGGTCCTGTGTGCGGTGTGCACACATACCCTTGTGGGGGGCGGGGGGTGGGGGTGGCGGGGGGCAGGTGCACGCAGTGCATAGGGGCCGGGCTGCGGCCAGAGCTGTCCCCACAGGAGCCAGCTTCGCACAGCACGGCCAGGCCTTTAGTTACGTGGCCATTTGACTGCGTTTCAATCAGAAAGTCAGCGGTGAGGCTCAGGTTTGGGTTGCAGGGGAAGAGTTCCCAGCATGAAGAGGCAGGTGAACCCAGATGAGACCCCGGAAGCACCTGCGACCTGACCCAGAGGAAGGGGCTCTTCCTCTGCTCACTCCTGAAAAGGGAACATTTATGTCCAAAATAAAGAACATTGATGTCCAAGTCATGGGAATGCAGATGCGGGTTGGTGTGACCTTGGCCTCCACCCTTGGCCCAGCCGGTCACACCAAGAGTGGGTTTTGCTTCTGAGAATCAGAATTTTCCAAGAACCGGAAGGAAATTTCCAAGAGCCGGCATTAGTTTCCAAGGAGCACAAACAATCAGTTCGAAACCACTAACTTTGTGTTTCCGGAGAGTAGGATAAAGACAAGCGGGGCCAGCCCCAGGGGGCACCGGTGACCGCTGCTGCACCAGCCTGACCCTGGGGGTCCCGTGTGGGGGTGCTGGGACTGTGCTTCCTGCAGTAAATTTCACAAAATGAAGCCTTGGCACCTCGGGCCACATCACCCTCCACACCCTCCCGGCAGGGGCGCCGGGTCCCCACTCTGCCGCTATCCCCACGCCCCGCCCCGCCCCGCGCCCCCTGCGCCAGCCTGAGGCTGAGAGGACTCTGGCTTCGCTCGCACTGTGAGGCTCAAGGTGTCCAGCATCATGGCCGCACAAGCCCCACAAAAGCCTTCCAGAGCCCTCGGGCCTCCCCTACTGCCCGGCGGGGCCTCCCCTCCGAGGGGGGACACGGGGAGCCCCAGGAGCCTGGTGGCGCCCTGGTGGTTTGACTTAGGGAGACGGGGAAGATCCTTAAAGGTCGTTTCTGCCGCCACTTGTATTTTCTGCTCAGGGCGCCCATGACCTGGAGTGGAGGCAGAGGCGGCAGGTCAGGCCGGCTGAGGCCTCGATTTGGCTGACTCAGAGGCGCAAACTGGGCCATCCTGAGGAGGCTCGTGCAGAGCCAGTGGCGCCCTCAGGAGGACTCGCGGCTGCCGCGGAAGAGGGTGCCGCCACTTTGATCCCACCCTGGTTTCATCAGTGTTGTCCAAGCATCGTGGGAGGCTGGCCACCTCCTCGGGTGGCCAGGGGTGGACCAGGGCTGCCTCCCTCTGGCCTCTGCAGCCGGGCGGGGCCCAGTCGCCGGGCTGGCATCTCGGGGGATGCCGCCTCTGGTCAGGGGCACCTGGGGCCTGCTCCTCCGCCCACCCCCCTGCCTGCAAAGCGGGCAGTCCTGGGGGAGCCCTGGGCAGGCCGCCTCCTGGGCAGGGCAGGGCAGCGGGCGCCAGCAGGCCAGGGCTCACGCACTCACGAGACAGCCCCCCCCACCAGACACCGCCTGCCAGGCCCCCCAGCCCCGCAGATTGAACGGAGCCCCGGCTGTGCATGCGCCTCCACACGCGCGTCCTGGCCCCCAGCACGGGCTGCCGGCGATGCAGGCTGTGAGGGGCATATTTTAAGCGAAATGCTAGTGCGGAAAATTACCAGATTAATGAGTTGATCAGCGGGAGAGATCTCTGCCACGGTTTCGATTTTTCAAAACAGGACTGGACTGTTCACAGGCAGCAACAAGGGAGGGGAGCTCGCCGGGCCCAGCCGGCCCTGGACACGCCGCCCGCCCTGCGCCGCCGGCCGCGGGACGAACGTCTCCAACAACACAGCAACTGATTTAATAAAGGAGCGCGCTGATGTTAAATCGCAATAAATTTACCAAACACGTTCACTGCTTATCGAGAGCTTCACAGTAAGAAAGCACTGACAGAGCAGGCACGTCCGTGTACAAAGGGGCGCTCTTCCCCGACGGGGCGGCGGCTGCGTCCTCTGTCCGCTCTGCGGCCCGGGCCGGCTCCCCCGGGGCCCTGCCGGCACCCCGGAACGGACTCGCCAGGGAGGCCTGCGGTGCGGGCCAGCCAGCCCCCAACGGTTATTGTAAACTTGAAAACGGAATCCGGATGCGGACAGACGCGGGCAACGCGCGCGACCGCCCGGACACACGGGCGCGGCCGCCGCGGGGGGGCCGGTCTGCGGCGGGGTGTCCTGCGGGGCGGGGCCCCCGCGCGGCCCGCGGGGCCCGCGGCCCGCCTTGCAGCGGCGCCGGGCGCGGGCGCGGGCGCGGGGGCGCGGGCGGGCGCGGGGCGCGGGGCGGCGGCGGCCGGCTCAGCGGGCCCGGCCCAGCTCCCAGGGGCGCGCCGCGTCGCAGGGCGGCCGGCAGCAGTAGGGGTAGGAGGCGTCGAGGTCGGGGTCCGAGGGCGCGTACCCCGGCAGCTCCACCGACGGGTGCCCGCCGCAGCACACCTCCACGCCCGCCTCGTCGCGCGCGCGGGAGACGCCCACGCTGATGTAGGCGACGGCGTGGCGCGCCGCGAAGCCCGCGCAGTCCCCGGGGGCGGCGAAGTCCGACTCCTCCGGCGACAGGATGGAGGCCTCGCTCGGCCGCGGCTGCAGGCGCCGGCCCCGCCGGCCGCGCCGGCCCCGCCGCGCCCTGGAGCCCGGCGGCTGCGCGCGGAGCCCCGCGCCGCCCCGGGGCCGCGCCAGGCTCCGGTCCCCGCGCCGCCGGCCGCGCCGCCCGCGCCGGCCCTGCGACGCCCTGTAGTTCTTGACCAGCAGCAGGCTGAGCAGGCCCAGCAGGCACTCGAGCGAGTTGAAGACGGTGGAGAGCACCAGGCCGCGCTGGTAGTCCTTCAGCTGCCGGCACTTGGCGGCCGTGGCGCTGTCCAGGGCGCTGCGCGCGCGCGGCGCGCCGGGGGCCGCGCCGGGGCCCGCGGGGCCGGGGCCCGCGGCGGGCGCGCGCGGGGGCAGGCAGTAGTGGGAGTACTTGCGCTCCACGAGGGACACGGTGTCGCCGTCGATCACGGCGCCCGCGAAGGCGCTGAGGACGCCGAGCATGAAGACCAGCACGCCGAGCAGGAGCAGGTTCTGGCTGCCGGCCGGCCCCGGGGGCCCGGCCGCGGCCCCCGGCTCGCCCGGCGCGGCCTCCGGAGCTCCCGCCGGCGCCGCGGGCCCCCCGAGCCCCGGGCCCGGCCCCGCGAGGGGCGCGTCCCGGGGCCCGCAGCAGAGCAGGGCGGCGCCGAGCAGCGAGAGGCCGGCGGCCAGCAGCAGCCCCGAGTAGAAGGCGCCCGCGGCCGCCCCCAGCCGGAACGGCTCCCCGCGCAGCTCCGAGCCCAGCGAGAAGCACTTGAGGCCGACGGCGGCGGCGCTGAGCGCGCAGGCGAGCAGGAGGCAGGAGGAGAGCGCGGCGCAGGCCCCGCGGACGCTCCACTTCATCCTCCGCGCCCGAGCCGGCCCGCGCCCCGCGCGCCCGCCGCCGCCCGCCGCCGCCCCCTCGCCCGCGCCTCCTCCCGGCGCCGCGCGGCCGGCCCGCCGGCCTCCTCCTCATCCTCCCGCGTCCTCCCGGACCCGCGCCGCGGCCGCCGGGGCCCGCATCCTCCGCCGCCCGCGCCGCGGCCCGCGCCGGGACCGCTGCGGCGCCGAGGACCGCAGGGCGCGCGCCCCCTCCCCAGCGCCGGCGCCCCTCCCCGGCGCCGCGCGCCCCCACCCGCGCGCCCGGCCTGGCGCCGCCCCCTCCCGCCCCCGCGGCCGCCGGACGCCCCTCGGCCGCGCGTCGCCGGGTCCCCGGAGGGCGGCCTGGCCGCCGCCGGACGCTCGGGCCCGCCCCCCGGCCCCACCCGCGCCGCCCGCCTCCGGCGCCCCGATCTGCGCCCCCGCGCCGCGGCGCCGGGCCCTCCCGCCCCGCCCCGCCCCGCCCCGCCCCGCCCCGCCCCGCCCGCGGCGGCCAGGAAGTTAACTCGGGGTGCGGGGCGGGCGGGGGCCGGGCCGGGCCGGGCCGGGCCGGGCGGGGGCAGCGCGAGAGCGCGGAAGGGAGAGGGGTCTGGGGGAGGCGGCGCGCGCGGAGAGCGGGGCGCGGGGTGCGGGCGCGCTGGGGCGGGCGGGCGGCCGAGCTGGAGGCGCAGCCCGGGCGGAGGGGACCTCGCAGGGGTCTCCTGCGGCCTCCGCCCGAGGGCCCTTCTGGGGGCGCGGGCGTTCCCGGCGCCCAGGGAGTTAACGCGTCACGAGGCGGCTCGCGGCGGGGGCGGGGCGGGGCGGGGCGGGGGCGCAGGCTGCTCCCCGGCGGCGGGCCCCGGAGGGGTGAGAGGGAGGCGCGGGGGCGGCGGCAGCCCCCCCCCGCCTCCCCGGCGCCCCCGAGGGCCGCCGCCCCGCAGCACGTCTCCCGCGCGCGGCCCCGGCGGCAGCGGCGGGCGGAGCGCGCGGGTCTCGGCGGCCGGTCGCCGCGTTAAGTAACTTCGCCGCGCGGGGTCCGGGGCGCGCGGGGGAGGGCGAGAGCGCGAGCCGCGCCCGGAGCCCAGGCTCGACCCCTGAAGGGCGCGGAGCGCCCAGCGCGGACCCCGCGAGCGCCGCACCGCACGCCGGGCGCGGGTCCCGCCTCCCCTGCGCGCCGCCGCCCGCGGTGCCGCCCGCGCGGGAGCGCCGGGGGCGCGGGCGCACGACGAGCGCGTGGCTGTATTTTTAGCAGGGGCGCAGATTTTAGAACAGCAGCTGCGCCTCCCGCCGACCGCTCCGGCGCGGCGACGTGCCCGGAAAGCGGGGCCGGGGCCTCTCGCGCCCGGCGCAGGTGCCCGAGCGGCGCGGACCAGGCGTGTGAGCGCCCACGCGCGAGCGGCGCGGCTCCGGCGATCTCCCGTTGCCAGGGCGACGAGGTTCGCAGCGCCTCCTGGAGAAGGATGGGGCGCGTCTGCGCTCCCCATTGACTCGGCTTTGGGGAGGAGGGGACTGCCCTGGGCCCGCTCCCCTTGCGGCCGGAGGGGTCCACGCCCTCGGGGGCCGAGGCGGCGGCTGGGCGGGCGCGCTGGGCAGATGCGGGGCGCCGGCCCCCCTCTCCTGGCTCCTCGCCCCCCACCAGACGCCCACGCCCACCTCCCTGCGCCTTGCACCCGCCTCTCGCTGTTGCAGGCCCGCGCGCCTGTGCGCCCCGCACTGCTCCCTCACCTGGTGTGAGCTGCACCAGGGAGATGGGCTGTGGGAGGTGGGGTGCGGGGTGTTAGTGGGGTAGGAGGTGCGGTACAGGGAGGCAGGGAGTTCAGGAATCTGGGTCTGGGTATATGGGGGTTCAGGAAGGGGGAACAGGGAAGCAGAGAGGTGCAGGGAGGGGTGCAGAAAACTGGCGTGCAAAGATGGAGGTGCAGGGTGGTGTGGGCACAAGCCTGAGTGTGGATCTCGTGCAGCCAGGATCCTGACTGTCCCTGAAAGCTCCTGTGAGGGCAGGGGCTCCTGTCCTCGGGTATGCAGGGGCTGAAAAGGGGCACTGCCAGCGGAAGGGGTTGCTGAGGGCTTGGCGGTCAGAAGCCAGAGGCTGCTGGGTGAGGGCACTGCACAGGGAGGCCTGCAGCAGAAAAGGGGTCCGTGTGAGTGGGGTAAGGAGGGTGGGGGACAGAGGACGTGAGTTCTGCTCTACTCTGTGCACCCCACTGCCTTCCTGCTCCCCACTAACTCCCTGCCCCCAATCCTGGCAGAGGGACCCATAATAGGCAAGATCTCCCTGTGGTCCAAAAGCCCCCCATGGGGAGTCCAGGGCCTTGTCCAACCTACCCTCCCCCCAGACAGCTGCAGGGACCCCAGGGGTGTGCGTGAGCCGGCAGAAGCCGCCCTGGGCCCGCTGCCCCATGCCAGCATCTAAGTCAGCCCGTTTCAGCCCCCTGGAAGGTCAGGACCAGAACTGGACCAGTTGGCACAGGCCAGGCTGGCGGAAAGGCACCTCCTGGCAGGTGGGGAGGGCTCCCAGGAGGAGCAGGGGGAGGGGGGACCTTAGCAGAGGAGGGAACATGGAGGGCCCAGCAGGATCTAAGCTGGGATGAAGAGTGACTGGCAGGGCCTTCCCAAGTCGCAGAAGGGCGGGTTTTAGGGGGAGCACTGCCTCGTGCAACTGCGTTGTAGCCTCCGCAGAAATGAGGGGCCCAGCCCCTAACCCCACCCCACCCCACCCCACCCCCAGCACTGCCTGGGGCCCTGCAGAGTCAGCTGGTCCCTGAGTGAGGCCACAGCCTGCGGGAGTGGCCCTGCTTCCTTAAGGCTCTGCAGGCTGGGGGTGCTGGCCGCCCCTCCCTGCATGCCGGGGTGGGACTCGGGCAGCCCACACACTTCCAAGGCGACTGAGGCGATCTAGCGGAACCCTCCCCCACCTGCCTACCCCCCAGGCTCCAGGGGCAGCCCGGGCAGCTGGGGCAGCACTTCCCCACCATCTCTCCTGGTTCCTTGGCCTGGCCAGAGGGAGCTCCCCCCAACAAGCAAATTGCTATCTAGAGTGGCTGCAACCTTCTGCATCCCCAAGACAGGTTACTCCCCCTAAAACCCGCCCCTCTGCGACTTTGACTTCCCGACTTCCCGTGTGGGCCTCCAGGCTCCAGCTCAGGTCCCTCTGGGAAGGCCCTGCCAGTCACTCTTCACTCCAGCTTAGAAAATTTGAGTTCTCTTTGTGTAACTGAGTTGTAAGCATTTTTATACATTCTATTTTTTTTTTTTAAAGATTTGTTTATTTATTTATTTATACAAGCACTGGGTACAGTCAGAAGCGCAGGAGGATGAGAGGATTCACCAGAGCCAGAGCGGGGAACAGAACAGGCAGAAGGACCGAAGTACACTGCTGAGGGGAGCAGCGGGCGGCAGGAGAGGTCTGCGCGCCATGTGGGACTCTTGCCAGCGGCCAGGGATTGAACCAGTGCTGCAGAGGCTGCGGGCAGCTTTGCAGCCCAGCGCTCAACCGCTGCGCCACCAGGGGAGGCCCTATACATTCTATTTTTTTTTAAGATTTATTTATTTATACAAGAACTTGGGTACAGGCCAGAGATGCGGGAGGGTGAGAGAATTCACCAGAGACAGAGTGGGGGACAGAACAGACAGAAGGACTGAAAACACTGCTGAGGGGAGCAGCGGGCGAGTCAGGAGGGGTCTGCTGCATCATGCGGAATCTTCCTGGCCGGCTGGGAATTGAACCCACACTGCAGAGGCTGCGGACAGCTTCACAGTGCTGCGCTCAACCCGCTGCTCCACGAGGGAGGCCTTTTATACATTCTAGATAGAGGTTCTCTATCAGATAGAAGTTTTGAAAATACATTTCCCAGTCTTTAAGTGTAGTTTTCATTTTCTTACCAGTATCTTTTAAAAAGAACTTTTTAACTCTGATGGAATCCAGTTTATTATTCTTTTCTTTTATGGCTTTTGTGTCCTATCTCAGAAACAATGCCCTACACCAAGGTCAATAATACTTTCTTCTGTATTTTTATAGTTTTATAGTTTTAGTCCTTATACAAGCATGTGTGATGCACCTGGAATCACTCCTGTGGCTTTTATTTCTGAGTGTGATGCCCAATTGTTCCAGCACCATTTGCTGACAATACCAGTGTGTCCCATGAACATCTTTGGCACTTTCATTGAAAATCAGCTTTCTATAGAAACATCTATGGCTTAGAGAACTATCACTTTCTACCCAGATGGCTCATCAAGATTTCGATTGGGACCGTGCTGAGCCTACGCAGTGATGTGGGCGTAGTGGGCATTTCACCATGCTGGGTCTTCTGACCCAGGAACATCTGACTCTACACACATTGAGGTCTTCGTTCATTCTTTTTTAAGATTTATTTATTTATTTATACAAGCACTGGGTCCAGTCAGAAGCGCGGGAGGGCGAGAGGATTCACCAGAGCCAGAGTGGGGACAGAGCAGGCAGAAGGACCGAAGCACACTGCTGAGGGGAGCAGCGGGCGGCAGGAGAGGTCTGCGCGCCATGTGGGACCCTCCTCTGGTGGCCGGGGAGCAGCCGGGGATCGAACCGGCGCTGCAGAGGCTGCGGGCAGCTTTGCAGCCCAGCGCTCAACCGCTGCGCCACCGGGGAGGCCCTCTTCTTTCATTCTTACCGCTATTTTACAATTTTTAGTAGATAGGTCGTACAGAAACTATTAAATTCACCTATCAGTATTTGGTACGTTTAATGCCGTGGTATTACTTTAATACTTCATTGTCCAGTGGTTTGTTATGAGCACACACGACACCAGTGATTCTTGAAGTCCTCTATCCAGCGACCTTGCCTGCTCCACCCAACGGTCATAGCAGCCGATTCCGTGGATTCCGTGTGAGGTTATGCGCAGACGGCCCATTGCAGGCAAACAGAGCAGTTTTGTTGCTTCCTTTCCCCCCGGCTCAGGCCGGACTGAGCCTATGCTGAGATCTGTCTGTGCCTGAGCGTGCACCCCTGCACTCACATGCGAGTTCGTGGACACATGCCAGTGGGCTGTACACGCATGTGCACGCATACAGAGCTGCTACACACACGCCTGCATGCACGCACGCCCCCCACACGCACACAGCTGTAATCCAGGCTTCCTAACACAGCAGACGCCCCAACAAGCTGCCCCGTGTGGCCTGGGCACAGGCCCTCAGCGCATGGCCCCTGTCGCCATCCAGACACGTGCTATGTGGATGGGACCTCAAGAGTGAGCCCATAGACCCCTGCCCTGCCCCTCATCTGAGCACCGAAGAGAGGGTCCAGCAGCAGGACAGGGGCGCCTGTGGGCAGGAGTGGGCTCAGGCTCGGGCACCAAGCTCAGGGACTGATTCTCAGGGCCAAGCCCGTCCCCGACAGGTGGGACCCCCAGCGCTTCTCCCAGCGAGCAGCAGAGTCCGAGCAGAAGCTGCCATCAGCCTCTCCACACCTGGGTGGGTGTAGGGAGCATGTAAATTGTAAACATCACCTATTGGATACCAGCTTTTCGCAGACGCAGACAGCGCGTAGCCGACGCTGGTAGATTATGATGTAATGGAAACATATTCTTATTGGACACCAGCTGTCCGAGGACATTGGGCACCAGCTGTCCGAGGATGAGTGAAAGTGAATATTTTTTGTTTTGATAAGTTGGAGTAAAGAAAATATTTTGGTGAAAGTAAAATACAAATATTTGTGTATATATTATTGGATGCAAATATGTTATTGAAATAATGTTGAGAAAAATAAATGATGTAACCTAGCTCAGGGGAAGTATCTAAACCGAGCGATTGCAAAACACTTCGGCTCAGGGTGAGCTCAAGGTCAGCGCATTACTGCGCGACTGAGAGGTGCCTTGCCCCTTCAAGATCCCCTGGAGAAAACCCAGAACGTTGTTCAGGGGCTGCGGCCGCCGGGCGTCCCTGCGGAGCCGAGACCAGATTCCACCCATCGAGTTCAACCACGGACGACTGCCGAGCCACGGCCTGCCGAACCACGGCCGACGCTTCCCCGGCGACTAAGAGTGACGTTGCGGTAAGCGATCGCTCGAGGGACACAGCGATAGGGTAGTGCTGGGCATGGTGTTTGATTGTGTACGACTTGTGTGAATAAAGCATATTGAAAGGCACCATCTATGGTCAGAGGAGTATTGGCAGCGCCTACCCTGAGGGAGCCCACCAAGGTGGTCGGCTTCCCTGCGAGCGACAGTGGCACCACCTTCCTCCTACACCACCTGGGGAAGGGGCCACAGGGCGCACCATGGGGCCCCTCCTTGGGGCTGGGCTTCTCCCCAGTCCTCCCAATGCACCCGAACCCGGGTCTGGGTGCCCTGTCGTTCACTCTGTGTCCTCAGGCGGCCCACACGGGACGGGCCATGGCATCTATGTCCCCTCTGGGCTCAGGTGTGCAGGCGCCCCAGCGAGAGCCACGCGGCACCAGACCCCCGGCCCTGCCCTGGGCAGCCCCCACGACCCAGTCCTTCCTGGGCTGATTCTCCCAGGGAGACAGGAGCCAGCTGCAAGGCAAGGGGCAGGCCAGGCAGGGCAGCTGGGACCTCTGGGCCTCGTAATCCTGCTAAGAGGGGCTTTGCTGAGGACAGTGCAAGTGAGGCCCAAGCACGGCTCCCGGAGGTGCCATGAGCTTCGATGAGGAGGAGGTACAGGCGTTCCTGGACCAGAACCCCTGCTTTGCCAACCAGTACTTTGGGAAGCGGTGGGACCCCGGGAGTCTGGCGGGCGCCTGTGAGGAGGAGGCCCTGCGGGACTGCGCCAGCTTCCAGGAGATGTGCCAGATGAAGGAGGGCGCGGAGCTGCTGGTGCTGGTGCGGGAGCTGCATGGAGAGAGTGGCCTGGGGGCTCCTGCGGCGCCTGGGCTCCCTCCTGCGGGCTGACTGCTGAAGCCTCTTCCTGCTGTGCCAGCGCAAGGGGTGGCCAAGCTGGCCACCCCAGCCCTCCACCCCCGCTCCTCAGTGTGCAGCCTGGCAGCGCCCTAGAGGACTGCCTGGTGCCCCTTGACGCTGAGATCGTCTTCCTGCTGGACATCGGGGTCGTGGGCCACGTGGCTCAGACCAAAAAAATGGCAAACATCCAGGACATGGCTGAGGTGGGTTCTGGGGCTCCCCTGCGCGGGTTGGCCGCAGCAGGTGTGGGGGGCCCAGGGCACAGCCCTGCTGGAGAGGGGGCTGGAGGGTGCCTGGGACAGACTCTACTGTGCCCTGGCCCCCACACCTGGAGGACGGCACAGAGCAGGGCCCAGGGGCCCCAGAGCCCCAAGCCTGAAACTCCACGAGACCCTGCTGGCCACTCCATGGATGGATTTGGGGGTTCAGGGGATGCAACAGGGGGCCTGGAGCTGGTCCGGCAGGACATTGGCGAGGAGCAGCACATGGAGTGGGACGATTCGGGAGTCCTGGAAGAACAGGGGGTACCCACGACACTGCTGCTGTGGGGAGGGGCTCAGGATAGGTGGGTGGGGGATTTTGAGGTGCCTGCTGCCCGGTGTGAGAGATGGGCCAGGTGGGCGTGGGGGCCTCGAGAAGGAGCAGGGAGAGGAGGCCCCGTTGGGAGGTGGCTGCTGCCTCCCTCCCCCTGCTCCCCCGCAGCCCTCCCACCCCCCCCCCCACACACACCAGGGTCCAGAAGAGGGGCTGGCCTGGGAGTGGCCTGCAGGGCTAGTCTGGATGGATCTGACTCTTCCACTCCCATGAAGGAGCCCAGAGGGCGAGCAGCTCAGCCCCGTGGCCCTGCCTGGGACCAGCAATCCTCTTAAACTAATCTGCTCCCAACGCGGCTGTGGGCGACCTGAATGCGGTCACCTGCAGGATTAATGCCACACTCCCTCCGTTTTAAGTGGGTCGTCCGCTCCACCATGCAGCCGGCAGCGGGCTCCGCTCATGGGCCATGTGAGGGCTGAGCACGGAGCCCGGGGCGCACCATGTGTGGATTTGTGGTCAGGCCCTCCCATGCGGCAGAGGGCCCAGACTGCAGGTGCTCCCCAACCACTGCTGCCCTAAGAGCCCCCAATCCTAGGGCGAGGAGCTGGGGAGGGTCAGGGGTGGGGGTAGAACCACCCCATCCGCCCAAAGGCCGTAGGCCCCAAGTGCCGGCCACAAGGCTCCTGTGACCCTGGGGGTTCTAGACGTGGTGGAGGCAGCTGGGTATGAGCCAGAGGACACAGGGCAGGCAGGAGGAGGCTCCAGGGCCAGAGGGGTGGGAGGCAGCCAGGTCTGGGCGGTCACAGGGTCTGGAGGCTGGGTAGCTCTGAGGGCCGCAGGCGACTGGGCCAGAGGGAAAACCCAGTCCCACAGGGCGCAGCCTGGGGTCAGGCCTGGCAGGTCCACCCTTCCCACTGCAGAGAGGCTGGACTTGGCTCTGGGAGGTGGTGAGGAAGAGACTGCTGGGCAGACAGAGCCCGCCCGCCCACCCCTCCTGCCCCGCCGACTCTGGCCGGTTCAGCTCCAGGCAGAGGCTGCCCTTGACCTTTCCCAGCTTCTCCACCTTGTGCCGGGCTATGCTGGGGTGGCTGGTGGGGAGGGCCAGGTGTGCCTCACCGTGGTCACAGGTGGGGCCCCACAAGCCCCAGGCACCGGCCGACAGCGCGTCCTGGTGAGCTGCCAGCTCCCACGCCCAGGCCAGGCCCTGGGCTCAGCACTGGCCGGCAGGGACCCCCACCCCACCCCACTGGCCCTGCAGTGCCCTCACTTCAGTCACTTCGTAGACGCGCTGACCCGGTTTATGACGAGGAGCATCCTGGCCTCATCCATCATGAATGGCAAAGACGTCACAGCTGTGGTCATGGCCAGGAACAAGATGGACGGCTGTCCACGGCGCCACGGGTGGGGGGTGAGGCCCATGGGGTGGAGAGATGGGCCTGTGTGCGCAGACCGGCGGGCTGAATAGCTGCTACACTGACCTGGAGGCCACGGCCATGATGACGGCCGGCCTGGCCACAACCTGGACTGCCGCGGCGCCAGCAGCCCGGACCCGAAGAACGAGGTGCCGGGCTCAAGGAAACCTCCCAGATTGCAGAGCCCCTTAGCCAAGCGCTGCGGTGCCTCCATTCTGGAGCAACACCACCTGGAGCTCGGGAAGCTCCTGCTCTCCAGGAGGTGTGTGCCGGCTCCTTGGCGGGCCTCCCCGCCCACTGGCCCTAGCCTGCCTGCATGCCCATGCTGGAGGCAGACACTGGCCGACCGGGCGTTCTGACCTGCAGGTTCCCACAGGACGGGAGGCAAGGGAGGGGAGTGGGGTAGGGCTGCTGCCTATCCCCTTCAAGCCAGTGCCTGAGGCTCCCCACCCCGCCTCGCCTGGTAGGTGAGAGGGCTGGGGCCGAGGGGCAGGGCGGTCCAGGGCAGAGCTGGAGAGGGACCAGGGTGGACCCTAGGGTGGGGAGGGGCGAGGGCTTGGGGGGCGCCAGTGACCTGAGACCCTCCGGCAGAGCCTGAACATCTACCAGTACCTGAGCCGGCAGCAGCACGAGCACATGACTCACCTCATGGGCATCGCCATCCTCGCCACCCACCTGGCGCTGAACTTCAAGTGGGCACCAGCCGAGGGACCGAGGCCCCGTGGGGTCCGGCTGGGGCAGGGTCCAGGGCTGGGGGGCAGAGCACGTCCCTCAGCGCCCCGCAGGTCAGGGTCTCGGGAGGGGCGGGTGGGCTTGGGGACGAGGAGGACTCAGGGGCACGGCCCTGCGTGCAGCGGGGGTCCACCGCTCCCCTTGTCTTGGGGCTCAGGAAAAGGATTCTGTTCCAGAAGATCGTGGACGAGTCCAAGAGCTACCAGGACAGGAAGAGCTGGGTGGAGCACCTGTCCCTGGACACCACGTGCAAGGAGACAGTTCACATGAGCGCGGGTGCCAACCTCGTGCAGGGGGCGCCCAGAGGCCCCACAAGGGATGGAGGCCCCGGATGCTCAGGAACAGCCGGGCGCATGGCCTATGGCTTCCTGGGTGCCTGTTTTCGGGCAGATGGCGTGGGTCGGGATCCTCAGCCTGCTGCCTGGCCAGCGTTTCACTCGCTTTCTCCACCGTGATGTTCAGGCCCACCCATCCCCCAGGCACTGCCGATCCGGCAGGAAACACGTATAAATCAGGGCACTGCTAGCCCCCCAAACCCTGTTTGCCCTTAGTCTGTGGCTGGGGGGCAGGGCAGGAGGCCAAGGGGATGGCTGAGCTCCAACTGCCCGCAGGGCCATGATGATGGCTGCCTGTGACCTCTCCGCCATCATCAAGTCCTGGGAGGTCCAGAGCAAGGTGAGGCGCACCCAGACCTGCTGTGCGGAGAGCCGAGATGGGGCCAGACCCACTGGCGGCAGGCGGCACCTCAGCCACTGCCCTGCACTGGCCCAGCCAGGGCACCCGTGGGTGGTGCCCGTGGTCCCAGGAGGGAGGACCCAGACAGTTTGGGGTGGAAAAGGTCAGGGGCAGGGCCTCCCCACAGCAGGACAGCCCTGGATGGGCACCGACAGCCTCTCGCTGCCTGCAGATTGCTCTGCTGGTGGCAGCCGAGTTCTGGGAACAGGGTGACCTGGAGAGGACCGTGCTGGACCAGCAGCCCCATTGTGAGTGCAGCCCAGACGCACACCTGCAGACCTCCGAGGCCTCCATCCTGGCTTGGTGCGAGGGGGTAGACCCTGGCCCTAAGTCTCCATGGGTGTGGGCCTAGCCAGCAGGGGTCAGGAGCCAGCAGTGCCGGCCGCCACCTGGCCCCAGCCTATGGTGCTGCGTCAGGGCCTGCGGCCATCGGGGTGCCATGGGATGGCGCGAGCCCTGGTTCTCTGCTCCCCACAGCCAATGATGGACTGGAACAAGGCGGCTGAGCTCCCCAGGCTGCAGGTCGGCTTCATCGACTTCTTGTGCACATTTGTGTACAAGGCGAGTGGTGATGGGGCCGCTGTGGGGTCAGTGAGCGCCCAACCCTGCCCTGGCCTTGTCCTCACATTTGTACTTAAACCCGGAACCCGCGGTCCATCCAGGGCAGTCTCCATCCACTCGATGACCACGCGTCCTCGTGACCTCCTCCCCGATTGTCCTCCCACTGGCCTCAAGTTCCCACTCAATCGCGCCCCTCCCTGTGCCATTTCCTTGGCCCCTCCCTGAGCCAGCAGGGCCCTCCCAAACTCCACCCGGGGCGGTGGGGAGAAGGGGCGCACACCACAGCCTGGCAAGAAGCAGGTGGTGGGAGTGGGAAGCTGTCCCAGCAGCCAGAGGCAGCAGGAGGCGTGGCGCCCAACCTCCCGCTCCCTTTCAGTTTTCCTGCTTCCACGAGGAGCTCCAGCCCTTGTTCGACCGGCTGCAGAACAGGATAGAGTGGAAAGCCCTGGCTGACCAGCACGAGAGAGCAAAGGCCTTGGAGGAAGAGAGGGCAGCGGCCAAGAAAAGTCCGGGCCCCACTCTAGCCAGGGCAGAGGCCCTGTGAGCATCACCACAACTCTGGAGTGGGGGTGGCACTTGGCCAACCCCCAAGTCAGCGTGTGTGAAGGGACAGAGTTAAATGTGGAGATAGAGCAGGTTTCCAGCAGTCGCCAGACTGGAGCTGGCCCTCATTGGCGGGGGCTGCCCAATGCCTGCTGTCCTGCCTGCCCAACCCCTGCCCTTCCCCAAGAACAGACCAGTCAAGTGCCGGTGGTCTCTTGGCAAAGTCTAGCTTAAGTGTCGCGACCAGCTCTTCTGCTCCAGTCAAGCAGCAGCCCCCTACATCAGCCCCCCCATATGCCCATACCTCCTAAGACAGACCAGGAACACAGGATAACTGGGGACGGGCAAAGGGTCCAGGCCAGGCGTTCCTTCTCCAGTCCAACCAATGTGGGGAGGTGGATCCTCCAGGAGGCTAGAGCACCCCAATTCAGAATTCCGGGCAGTGTTTTCTGTGCCAGCACCTCTGTGGTGGGGTGTCACTGCTGCCACTCAGTGCCCCGCACAGGGAAGGGCCAGGTGTGTCCAGGAGGCTGCTGGGAAAGGCGCCAGCGGGCTGGCAGTGACACCCCAGCACGGGGTAGCTGGGCTGCTCTCAGCCTCATCTCCTCTTGCAGCAGACGCAGAAATCTGCAAAGGCGGCCTCGCACCCATGTCTCCAACCTGCTACGTCCTGTGAGCTGGCACTGGCTGGGGCTACCCAGCCCTCACTCCCAGGCCTCTCACCTTTTGGCCCAGGAGCTAAGACTCCTGAGAAATGGACAGGAGGGGGCCTCCCTAGTGGCACAAAGGTTGGGATGCAAAGTGTGAAGCTGTCCGCAGTCCACATGGCGTGGCAGACCTCGCCTGTTTCACCCGCTATTCCCCTCAGCAGTGTATTTCAGTCAATCTGCCTGTTCTGTTCCCCACTCTGTCTCTGGTGAATCCTCTCACCGCCCCCCCTCCGCATCTCTGGTCTGTACCCCAGCTCTTTTATAAATGGATCTTTGAAAAAAAAAAGGATTAGGGTCAAAATAAGGGGGGGGTGCAACTGTATAGGGAATATAACCAAAATGAAAATACATACGTTGTCCATAAATAAAAAATGATGTAAGAATTATACAAAATAAAATACTAAAAAAAAAAAAAAAAAAACGATGCGAGAGGATCTTAAGTATCCTGAAATTTTTTTTTTAAAAAAGATTTATTTATTTACTTATACAATAACCAAGGTACAGGCAGGATGCATGGGAGGGTGAGAGGATTCACCAGAGACAGCGTGGGGAACAGAACAGGCAAACTGACAAAGTACACTGCTAAGGGGAGCAGTGGGTGGCAGGAGAGGTCTGCGCACCATGTGGGACCCTCACCTGCCGGGGATCGAAGCGGCACTGCTGAGGCTGCCAGCAGCTTTGCAACCCAGCGCTCAACCGCTGTGCCACCAGGGAGGCCTGCCCCTGAAATCTTTTATAAGGGTTGCTTCTATAAACTAAAGCCGCTGACCACAACGAAAGTGCTAGCTGGACTCCTCCGGGTCCTTGCAAAGGGCCTGAGAACCACCTTGGCTGGACACGGGTACAGAACATCAGGTGGGCGCTGGCCCGCACCATGAAGACAAGCTGCTTATCTTATGGGGTGGGAATTCTAGTGGGGCAGCTTCAGTGACCCATTAAGAAGCTGCCAGAGGCCCCAGCCCTGCAAAGAGCATCGGCAAGGCTAGCGTGACCCGTCCGTAGTCGCCATGCACGCCCCCACAGCTGTCTCCCTGCAGCAGCCACAGGCTACCAGACAGGGCTTCCGGGTCAGAGACCCAGTGCGCCCCGGGATCCCCAGACTGGGGGATCCACTAGTCCCCATGTCAGTCCCCTGGAGAATACGTGGCCGAGGTTTCTCCAGGTCACCAGAGGAACTTAGCACCAGCTGTCCACTCCAGTCTGGACCCCACCAACCTCGGGCGGAACTGAGGGGCAAGGCCACTGAGGGACCCCAGGGATGAACCTATGTTGTTCCAGCACAAGCTCCCCAGCAGCTTTTCCTTTCCCCGACACTGGGGACAAACTCACTTTACAAGTGATATCGGGAAGGTGTAGCACAGCCCCCAGCACCCCCATACGGCACCTCTGCCTGGCCCTCAAAGGGCTGCAACCCTCCCAGGGGCTGGCCAGACCACAGCCTCTGCAGCACCCCATGGAACACCCCGAAGGACAGGGGTAGGGTTTTTGGGCTTGGGGGCTGCATCCTGGTTCTGGGACGGGACTGCCCTGAAGCCCGCCCCACCCAGCTGAAGCACCAGAATCTAGAAGCAACAGCAGAGCAGAGTCACCACACAGAACTTTATTCAGTCCCGGCTGGCGCAGGCAGGCTCACTTCAGGATGCTGTCATCTCGGGCTGCAGGTCAGGAGGAAACACCGTCACCCACGCCAGGCCCTCAGAAAGCCCACTGTGGTTTCCAGACCCCAAGTGGCCCCTGCATCCACTGCGCACCCAGGCAGCGGCCTCGCCAGGCACTGCGGTCACCAGGTGGCTGCCTGCCCGACCCACCGGAGGACCTCTCAGCTGCCCCTGGGGGGACCCCACTGGACCTCGGGAGCCCCTCCCGCCGCTGGCTGGGCCTTGGCCTTCCCTGAAGCCTGGGGGCCGCCCCCAGGATGCCGCACCCACCTTCCGCCAGCTCCCTCTCGATGCGCTTCAGCTCATCCTGCTTCTTTTTCTCCTCAGCCGCCACCCTCCTCTCCTCCTCTGCCCGGGGTTTCAGATAACCTGTGGAGGAAGCAGGGTGCGCACTGGGGAAGGCCCTCACCCCCCTCGCAAGGTGGGGCGGCGGCCACGGGGCTTGTCTGCAGGCAGGTTTGTCTCAGCGGCAGGGCCTGACCTCCCCGTCCAGAGCCTCCCGAGGACGGCCACAGGCTTCCTGGCTCAGACCTCGGTGGTCCCCGCCCGCCTGGAGCCCCCCGCCCGCTTCCTGCTCCTGCGCCGTACACGGGGCGCAGCGAGGCTGCCCGGACCCTAACGCGCGGGGCAGAGGCGCGCCCGGCGCCGTCACTTACTGTAGCGCTTGGCTCCGTAGGCCACGCCGAGGAACAGGGCGGAGTAGCGGCCGAGCTGCGGGGAAAGGCGGTCAGAGGGCGGGAGGGCGCGGGGCTGCTCGAGTGGCCCGCCGGCTCGGGGCGCATGGGGGTCGGGGCATGCGAGGCGGGGGTCCGCGAGGTCCGGGCTGGTCGGGGCCCGCGGGGTCGGGAATGGTCGGGGTCGGGGCATGCGGAGCGGGGGTCCGCCGGGTCCGGGCTGGTCGGGGCCCGCGGGGTCGGGAATGGTCGGGGCGGGGCATGCGGGGCGGGGGTCCGCGGGTCCGGGCTGGTCGGGGCCCCGCGGGGTCGGGAATGGTCGGGGTCGGGGCATGCGGAGCGGGGGTCCGCCGGGTCCGGGCTGGTCGGGGCCCGCGGGGTCGGGAATGGTCGGGGGCGGGGGTCTGCGGGGTCAGGGGTCCGCGACATCGGGGTTCCGCGGGGCCTGCCAGCGGCCGCGAAGCCAGGTTCACCTTGATAAGCGGAGAGACCTGCACCGGCGGCACCATCTTGTCCGTGACCTTCGCACCGGAAGCACAACCCCGGGCGCCGAGGCCGCGCAGGAGCCGAAATCCCTGGAGACGCCCTGGCGTGCGCGGCGTGCGCATGCGCACTCGAAGGAGCGGGCGCGGCGGGGCGCCCCCTGGCGGCTTCCGGGGGCGCGCTCCCGCTCGGGTGACGTCACTAGGCGGGCGCGCACCGGAGCGCCTCACAACAGACTGCGCCTGCGCGCGGCCGGGGGAGGCGGAGGCGGGCGGCGGGCGCGGGCGGCGGGCGCGGGCGGCGGAGGCGGGCGGCGGAGGCGGGCGGCGGGGCGGGCGGCGGAGGCGGGCGGCGGAGGCGGGCGGCGGGGGCGGGCGACCCTCGAGGTTTTCGGGCCGGGCCGGGCCGGGCCGGGCCGGGCCCAGATCCAGGCTACGCGTCACGTGCGTCCACCCACTGCGGTGCCAGCAGGCGGGCGGGGCGCAGAGCCGGGCTATCTGGACCCGAGGGGGCGCTTCCCGCGGCCCCGTCCTAGGCAACCTCAAGGAAACGCCCGCGCGTTGCTTCAACCAGGTCTTGCTCGTTTGGGGAAGGCACCAGCACCCACGCCCTGCCGGGGCCAGCTGCCCACCCGCCGGTCAGCCCGGGACCGCCCTGCATGGGGCGCAGGCCTTGGGGAGAGAATTCGGGTCTGGGTAATAAGTATGGGCTGAAGGCAGGTCCCCGCGAATCCAGGCCCCTCCAGTGGCGAGGTGACCGTCGCCAGTCCCTCTGGACTGTGGCCAGCATGGTGGCCTCAGCACCCGCTTCCTATGGGCGCTGACTTGGGTGTACCCCCAGCGCCCAGCAGAGCTAAACCTCCCGTATTCCAAGAGCCCCTTTGGAGGAGGGGCGGGGGTCTCTGGGAAGACGCTGCAGGAGAGCTGACCCATTGACCCCTGACTCCTGCCTCAGGACCCTGCAGTAAAAGGCCCACCTCCCAGCCCCTGGCACCACTGCACCCAGACCATGCCCTGCTCCACACTCTGCTGCCCTAGCCCCCTTCGGAGCTTCAGTTCCCCCAGGCCAGTCCATGCCAGCCCTGTGTGCCCGTGGCTGGGCTGGTGGCCAGACAGCTGACACAGCTGCTGTGGCATCCTGGGGGAGGGAGAAGGCCTGGCGGGAAGCCACCGGGGAAAGCTCCCTGAGTTCAAAAGCTTGGGTCCCACTAGGGTCCCCACTGGCTGTGGGGCCCACCTGTCCTTACCCTCCACCTGCTTCCAAAGAAAGCTGAGCTACGAATCTGCAGACCAGAGTGCAGCTGCTCCCCGCTGGGTAATTGCCCAGGGAACCCAGGGGTGGGGAGCCCCTCTTGCTCCCACAGGCAGCTGCAAGTACACTCAAAAAGCCCCCCCACCGCACCTCACAGGCCAGGGGACAGCCTCCGGTGCTGCCCCTCCCCTGGATTTTAGGATAAACCAGACTCCTCAGCAACTCTTATTTGCAGAGGCAAAAATCAATGTCTCTAGGGGGCCTCCCCTGGGGCACAGGGGTTAAGTCTCAGCACTATCAAGCTACAGCCAGCCACTACAGGAGGAGTTAGATCCCTGGCCAGGGAGCTAACTCACAGGGTACAGCAGACTTTTCCTGTCTCCCCACTGCTCCCCTCAGCAGTGTGTTTCAGTGGCTCTGCCTGTTCTGTTCCCAACTCTGTCTCTGGCGAATCCTCTCACCCCCCACACCTCTGGCCTGCACCCCAGCTCTTGTATGCATAAATAAATAAATTTGAAAAATGGATAAATAAATATCCTCAGGGCCCGAGATGGAGCCCAAGTGGTGGCAGGAGGGGCTGCCATCTCCCATCAGGGTGGGGGCAGACAACCAAGGAGGCATACCCCACCATCACCCTGAAGACCCCTGAAGTCGGTGGAAACCCACCTTGGCCTGGGGCCCTTCCTGGGTGCTGGGAGGGTTCTTGCCTGGCTCAGGAGTGCTGCACCTGTGGGCCGTGCTGTCAGCCCTGGCACACAGCGACCCCTCCCAGGGGCCCTCCTGCCCTGCCTGCACCGGCACCTTCGTGCACAGGTCCCACCTGCCTGGTCTTGAGGGCCGTGCTCCCCACTCCTGCCGCCCGGTGGGAGCTCCAGGTGTCACGCCCAGTCACCCAGCTGGGCGCCCATCGGGAAGCCTGCATCCCCCAGCAGCACCCCCAGGCTGCCCAGACGTTTGATGGCCACACTCGCTGGCTGCCAGCTGATGGTGAGCTGGCCCGGGATCTCTGGCAGCACCCCTGTCACTCCCCAACCAGGGTGCACGCCTGGGGGCAGGGCACCTAAGCTCCCACCTGTAGCCGATGGGGGGGACAAATGTGCCAACAGGGGAAGCTCCAGATTGCGGCTGCACGTACAGCCCCCCAAGTGTTGCCACCCACCCCGATGTAGACCCTGGGGGCACCAAGGGTCATAGGGTGACACGCCCAGCCCCGGCTGTGTCTGGCCCCCACAGGCTGCCTGGATCACCCTCCTGTCAGACATGTTGCTCCCCCGCCCCATGTGCCCAGCCTTGCGGATGGGCAGGGTGGCCAGGGCCCAAGGTGGGGTTCCAAGCACATAGGGCGGTCCAGGAGCTCAGGTAGTCCCCTGGACCACCCGCCTCCGTCCTGGCAGATCTGGGGAGGCCCCTCACTTGGGCCCCCAAAGCCCCAGCCCTGGCACAGAGAGCCGTCCTGGACGCATGGAGGGGCAGGGATCCAGTTGGGGCAGCCAGGTGTGCCTGTGAGGCGGGGCCCTGCTGGCAGGAGAAGGGGTCCTTGAGAGTCCCACCAGTGGCCAGGGCGGTCTGCAGTCGTCTGGTCCCCAGGGGCCGGAGCCCATCCTTACAGGGAGTGGCCGCCAGTGTCTAAGCTGCCCCAAGGGCAGGCAGGAGCTTCAGACAGGAGACCTGACAGGGAAGGGCAGAGCCCACCTCATCGGCTCACCCGGGCATGCTGAGCGCGGGCAGTAGACATGCGTGTGGTGTGTGTGCACGGCGCGTGGTGCATGTGCATGTCCCGAGGGTGTCTGTCACACAAGCAGAGTTTGTGTCCACAAGTACGTGTGTGCTGGGGAGTGGGTGATGTGCCCACCCAGCTGCCCTGTGCCAGGCCGGGGTCCTGGCTTCCCTGGTGCGCTTGCAGGGACAGCTGCCCCACTGCACTGCCCGGGTGTGTCTCATCTCAGGCCAGGAGAAGACCAAGGACAGGCCGGCCAGCTTCCCAGGACTCGCCCCGATCCAGGCTTCGCCTGTGCGGTAAGTGGGTAGGACGGGCCCAGGGGCACCTCCTGACTGGCCCCTCTTCACCTCAGCATCAAGCAGCCGCTCGTGCCAGGCCTACAAGAGGGTGGCGGCCCCAGGGTGAGGGTGTGCTGCCCTGCAGGCTGCAGGACCCCCGGGGTGGTTGGGGTGTCTGAGCTCACCTGGCTCGCTGGCTGCCCCTCCCCCAACATAGAAACAAGACCAGGCCTGACACGGTGAAATCCAGACATCTGGCATAAAAACGCAGTTTTTCAAGCGTCACTTCCTAAAACGCCCTTGGGGCCCCTTCCCACACACCAGGGCCTGACCCCCTGACGGACTCGCAGGCTGACCGAACATCGATGCTGCCGCCACCTGGGCTGCGGGGCCTGAGCTACGCGGCACCCACGGGGGGCGGGGTAAGGCACCTGCCAGGAGCGGGGGCGTCCCCCGCCAGCTGTCAGGGCAGAGAGTGGCCTACACCTGCGTGTGGTGTCTGGTGGGACGGAAGGTCTTCAGTGGGGCTCTCCCTCCGCTTTCCCTGCAGCCCAGCTGGCCCATGCTCCCCACCCGCCCAGCACCCAGGCCAGGGTGTGGCCTCTGGTCAGCAGAGGCTCGGAGAAGCTCCAGGAAGGGCCCCTTCAAGCAGGCAGCCCCACCCACTCCTGGCTCAGGACTCCACGTCCAGGACCCAGCTCCCTCGGCCATGCCCCTCAGCCAGGCCGGCAGCCCCACCGCCCAACACCAGAGGCTGGGGTTGGAGGTAGGAAAGAGAAGCTGCTGCAGGAGAGGGCAGCGTCCACGCAGGGCTCAGGGGGTGGTGTCCAGGCCGGCCGTGTGGTCTGTGGGCGCCGGGCACTCCTCCTGGACGGAGGAGCTGGCGCTGGCCTCAGCCTGCAGGCGCCGGTAGGGCGTGTGAAAGAAGAGCACCAAGAGGCAGGTGAAGAGGGTACAGAGGCCGGCCATCAGCAGCATGGATGCTGGGGAGACAGGGCAGCACTGGCCCCGGCTTCCCCACTCAGGCCCAGTGGCCACGGAACCCAAGAACCCAGCTGACTCCACCCACCATCACCGCAGTGACCCCAGAAACAGGCCCTGCTCCAGCTCCGGGAACCACGAGCTCTGGCCGCCAGCCCCTAGCCAGGCACAGAAGGCTCACCCCGCCACTGACCTCAGGAGGGGAGCCCAGTGTGCTGGCTGGGGCCGGCCGGCTGCCCGCGCCCTGCTCTGGCTCTACCCGGGTGTCCCGGCCGCCCACCCAGGACAGTGAAGGGGCAGGACAGGGCCTGTGGGGGAGGCCCGGCCGGCATCCAGGGCACTCACTGCTCCAGTCCAGCGGGTCCTGGCCGCCCTGACAGGTGGAGAAGGACGGCTCCTCGCGACGCACAGCCAGAGTGGACAGCAGGACCATGATGAGCACGCCCTCGGCCTGCCTGGACAGCCATGGACCCTCAGCCCCACCGGCCCAGGGCAGGGCGGGGGGGAGAGCCGGGGCCACACACTCACCCCAGAACGAAGATCAGGCCGGCGGCTGCACCCTCCCCCACCGGGAAGGAGCACTCCACGGCCAGCTCCATGGCCACTGGGAACACGGAGAAGCCGAAGCAGCCCAGCAGCGAGCAGATGGCCGCCAGTGCCAGGGTCTGCCCCTGCAGCTGGGACACCTGCAGAGCCATGTACCGGCCAGCGTCAGGGGGTGCGCCAGACCCCAGCCTGCAGGGCCTTGCCCTGGGGCAGGCCGGGAACAGGGCCGGGAGCCCCAGGGGCCTCCCCAGAGGACAGTCTCAACCTGCAGGGAGGTCCCAGTGCTGGGGCTCACCAGAGCAAAGGCCACACAGACCAGAGATGTCAGACAGAGGCCGATCTTGACAGCTCCCGTGAAATGCTTGGTCCGGTCCACGTACAGGCTGAGAGTCAGAGCCCCCAGCACCCCAAATGCAATGAAGAGCGCCCCACAGAGTCCTGAGAACTCCTGGAAGAGGGCCAGCGGTGCCTGTCACGGCCGGCAGCGCCTCCTGAGGACGCCGGCAGGACACCACGGGACTCTGCACTGGCGGGTCCGCCCCTGCCCCGCATTGGCCCCGGTGTGTGCACACCCCTCAAAGGTGAGCCAAACACTGGGCGCAGCTGGGCTCCTGCCGGAGGGCAGAGGGCTCTGGAGGCCACGGGGGCTCCCCTCTGACCCAGGAGACTGCCAGTTGACTGGCCTGAGGGGGCCCGGGGAGCATGGGCAGGAGCCCCTCCCACCCCCTGTGCCTGGCGCCGCGCCGAGCCCACCCGTCCAGTCCTGTCCGCAGCGCTGGGTGGGGCCGCACTCACGTTGGAGTAGCCGCTGGCGCACAGCACCTGCTCCAGCAGGGCCGAGAAGGTGGAGAAGATGCCGATGCCGCCCCCGAAGCACACGGCCAGGAGCACGTAGGCCTTGTTCCTGGCGAGCTGGGTGGAGGACGCACTGGACAGGCCGCTCCCACAGCCCCCGCCCCCACCCCCTCACCCACCCGGCCCCACGCACCCACCAGCTTCAGCCCACCGAGGACGTCTCTGGAGGCGGAGCTGCCAGCACCGGCTGAGGGCGGGCTGGGGGTGCACTCTCCCGGAGGCACAGGGTGGCCAGTAGGCAGGCCAGGCCGGCAGGGCCCACGTAGACACCCAGCTGAGGGCGAGAGCACAGCTGGGCGGGCCACACGGGCCTGCCTCCTGCTGTGCCCCAGAGTCCCTCCCGCCAGCCCCTGGGGGGATCACCCTCAGGCAACCCAGCAGAGGAGCCAGAGCCCTCCACCGAGCAGCGACCTGCCACCGGCAACCTGCCAACCCCCAGAACTGCCCACCCCCGCAGTGCCCACCACCCCACCAGGGCCGTCCCCAGGCCAAGCTGGATGCTGGGAGGGGATGCTGGGAGGGGCTGCTCACATCCCAGAAGCCTGGGTGGCCCCACATAGCTGGTGGGCCGAGCGCATGCAGCCCACCACACAGACCACAACAAGCCCCCCCCCACAGGCCCCCCACACACATGTGTACGCCACACACATCTCCCGTGCACACCTCAGCAGCCTCTCACCATTAGGGGGACGTCCCCCTCCTTCTTGACCAAGGCAGGAGACAGCAGGTTGGCCACCAGGATGCCCAGGGGATTTGCTGGGTGGACAGACAAAGGCCGGCGTCAGGAAGCACAGCCAGACCTGCCCCCAGAGCCTGCCCGCCCCCTGCACTCACCCATGGAGGCGGCCCCGTTGGCAGAGGCCCGTTGGTGCTCCGGGAACCACACGGCAGCCAGCTTGGCTGGAGTGAAGACGACCAGGGTCTGGGCCAGGGCGCAGAGGCCCTGCCCACCCACGAGGAAGGCGAATGCATTCTGGGTCCGGGAGAGCAAGCAGGGCAGGGCGCGCAGCAGGCTCCCCACGAGGTTCAGCCAGGCGCCCAGGGTGGTCTGCGGGGGCAGAGTGAGCAGGAGCACCAGCCCCCCCAACACCCTGTCCCCTGTCCCTGCCCCCGGCCAGCAGTGGGGCCCTAGTCTGGGAGGATGCCAGCTCCCACCCTCGGTGGGGACCCTGCCCATCCCAGAGGGGTCTGGGTTAGGGTCTGACTCACCGCGCAGCGGAGCCCGACGGTGTCCACCACCCAGATGGCCGCCACGCCGGCGGGGATGGACACCACGAGGTAGACCAGCGAGAGCCAGTTGACCTGCTCAGCAGAGAGGCGGAAGTGCAGGGCGACGGCGTCGGCCACAGGGGCGAAGCTGAGCCACAGCTGTGGACACAGGCCTGGTCAGCCCCGGGACAGTGCTGCGGACACAGCGCCTGCCACCTGGCTTGGGCCAGCCCCGTGAGAGTGTCCAGCAGCCCCTGGGGCTGGGCCCCCGAGGGTGCAGCGCAGTCCAGGCTGCATGCCAGCCGGTGTCCCTGATGTGGACAGAGGCCAGGGCCTGGCTGGGGCCTGCAGGACCATGAGCCTGCAGGCCGGGCCTCCGCGGAGTGGGCCCAAGGGCTGTCCACAGGAGTGCAGGGGGCTGTGTGGGCAGGCCTGAAGGACGAGCCCTGCACTGGACAGGTCAGTGCTGGGGCAGGGCAGCAGGGGCGGGAGGGGCCCACAGTTCCCGGTGTGGGCAGGGCTCTGAGGGTCTGAGGGCAGCTGCCCGCACACTGGCCCCAGCCAGGCCACTGGCTGCCTCCTTGGCCCCAGGGCTACCTCCCTCCAACACAGCGCAGGCCGCCCCTCGAAAAGGCACATGAGAGTACATGGGCTGGGCTGGGGCAGCGGAGGCCAGTGCTCACTCTGCGGCCCGCAGGTCAGATGCCCCCAGAGGCTGGCGTTTGCTCCGTCAGCCCTTGTGGATGGAGCAGAGTCAGCTGGATGTGGCTTCTCGAGGGTGTCCACCAAACCCACCCATTCTCAAACTGCAGGAAGCAGATCAGGGCAGGTGAGACCCCTCCCTGCACCCTCAGGCAGCCGCGGCCAAACCCAATCCACTTCCCAGGGGCCAAACAGGGCCCTGGGCCAACCACAGCACCGCGCGGAAGTCCCTGTGCAGCCCAGGGCAGGGTGTGAAGGAGGGATGGCCCCCAGGATGGCCTGGCATCGGGGGTGGCTTCTGACCGCTGGGGCCTTGTCTGCCTCAATGGTCCACACCTGCCTGACCCAACCCTGCTTGCAAGCCAGCTTCCTGCTGTCCCTGTCCCTGGTATCACCTGAGCATATGCCACGGATGGCTCTCTGGCTGCCCAGGCACGGGGGCAGTGGCAGTGCCAGGGCGGTAAGAAGCAGGACCAGGGCCAGGAGCCTGCCCCTTGCGCAAGTGGCACTCCCGGGCAGGTGTGGGAAGTCACCCCACGCCCTGCCCCGTGCCGTGCAAGGATGGGGGTGGCGCGCCCAGGGCTGGGGGCAGGTTCACTGCTGAGACCTGCTTGAGGGCCAGGAAAAGAGCCCACGCCTCTGGGCAGAGCCACGGAAATTGGGGATGAGATCGGGGGACACTCCAGTTGGGGGGCTGAGACCCATTCTCACTGGCGGCTTCCCTGGTCTTGGGGCCCAGCTGCATACCTGTCCGGGGCTGCGAGGTGAGCGCAGCTGAGTCCTGCTGGCAGCCCAGACAGCCAGGCAACCAAGGGGTCACTGTGCACCCCAACTGAGCATCATGGGGGGATGGGGTAGAGGTGCTGGTGAGGGAGGCCTCCTGTTGAACCTCGCAAGGGAATCAGAAAGCCGGGGGAGCTGCTCTGGGGGTGCAGGGGTTAAGTCTTAACACTATCAAGCTATTGCCACCTTGGCCTGAGTCCTAGCCCCACCAGGGAGCTACCCATGTGGTACAGCCGACCTCTCCTGTCTCCCCGCTGCTCCCCTCAGCAGTGGGTTTCAGTGCATCTACCTGTTCTGTTCCCCGCTCTGTCTCTGGTGAATCCTCTCACCCCTACACCTCTGGCCTGTACCCCAGTTCTTGTATGCACAAATGAATCAATCTTTAAATAAATAAATAAAATTAAAAAAAATGAAAGCCAGAACACAGGCAGCCAGGGCTGCAGGGGGAAGTTGGGGGAAGAGGGCAGGAGCCAGATCCCCAAGGCCAGGCCCCAGGGGGGTCCCCTAGGGAGCAGACCTCTCAGTGACCGTCACTGAGGCCGCCTAGGCTGGCTGTTGCAGGGGGTCCTTTCCAAACCTCTGCCAGTCACTGGAAGGGGGTCTCCCTCCCCAGGCCTCTGCACCTGTGCGGTCTTAGAGCCTGGGTCACCACGCCCCCCAGAAGCCCCACTGTCCTCCCAAGGTCCACAGGGGCCAGAGCCCAAGCACCTCCTGGATACTGGAAGCTCCTGAGACACAGACCCTACGGGAGGGCGGGTCAGGAGCTGCAGCACAGGCTTGACTGCGCCCCTTTCCCCCACGCCCACCCCGCGCCCCCGCCCCGCCCCGCCCCCGCGGGCCGCACCATGGCGTTGGAGCAGCTGAGCAGGCTGACCACCAGCAGGAGGACCCAGCGGCGCGCGTAGACGCGGTGGCCGGGCGGCGCTCCCGGGACGGGGGGCGCCCGCGGGTCCCCGGGCAGCGCCATCGCCGGCCGCGCGAACGGCAGGGGCTGCACTGCCCGCGGGGCGCAGGGGCCGCCCCCTCCGAGGGCGCGGACGCGGGGTGAAGGGAGCCTCCTGGGCGGCCCTCGGACCGACCAGGACTGGCGGGTCAGCCCGGCGCCCGCCGGAAGCCGCCCCGGGGGAGGTCCCGTCCCTGAAAGGGGTGTGGAAAGGCCCCCGCCGCCCTGGCACCCAATCCCGACGTCCAGGCGAGGCCAGCCTGGAAGACCCGCGGCGCCGCCGCCCGCCTGGAAGGGGAGGGCCGGCCGCGCGCCCCGCCCCTCCCGCGGGCTTCCAGGGCCGGCTTCGCGCTGGGCGCGTGGCTAAGTTCCTGGCCGGCCGGGGTTTGGAGCCAGCAGGCGGCTGCGGAGGGCCGGGGGCCCGGCCGCCACCATGGCCGTCTGCGGCCACACGCCTGCGGACCGCAGCAGACACAGCAGCATGGCCAGGGGTTCAGGGGAATTTAAGTGCTTGGCGACAGCTTAGCCAAGCACAGCTTGTGTGGGCAGAAACTGCTCGACGGGACTGAAAGGCCCAGCAGAGACCAAACCGGTGGACACTCCATGTCCATGGCCAGACGCTTCCTCATAGCAAAGACGGCTACCTGCAGACTGGCCGCCGTCACTGGAGTCCCTGCCCGGGCTTGTGTGGACACGGGCTGGATGTTCTGCAAAACGCCACCCAACAAAGGGCCAGCGTCCACGCCAGCAAGGGGCCTGGACGCCAGAGCGGGTGGCAGAAGGACACGGCCCATCAGAAAATGGTCAGAGAGCACAAGGCGGCCATCCCGTACAGAGCCACACAATGGCGAGTCATGTTGGACGGCTTCCACCCCAGGCCAGCTGTGACCTCACAGGCGTGTACCTCCAGCCAGCCATGACTTTGTAGGCTAGCAGCCCAGCCGGGGGCCAGCCCAGGGCTGGGCAGGGCATTAGGGCCTCAGTGCCGGGAGGGTGCACAGGCCAAGGCCACTTCACACCACAGCCTGGCATAGTCTCAGAGCCCACGATGCCCATAACAGCCGCTGCCCCACTGCATCCATCCCAAAGGAAGGGGACACACTCAAGCTAAAGTCTGTACCCCATGTGCACACAGACCAGGCATGATGCCCAAGCGGCCACCCAGCACCCATGTGGAGGGGGGCCTCTGGGTCAGGACAGGAGCGCAGAGAGCTCAGTTCCAGGAACGCATTCTCTCTGGTCCTGTGCAAACATCATTTCGAAAAGATGAAGGTTTTGGAATGGAGAATAGGTCTGCCTTTGGTAATTGGGGCGCGGGGGAGCAGAGGGAGGTGGCTGCGTGTGGGTGGCAGGCAGGTCTTGCAGGGGTGGCCCCTGTGTCTGACTGTGGTCATGGATATGCAGGGCCACACCTGACACTGGGTGACATGTGTGCCTGTGCACAGATGCACGCGCACACACAGATGCACATGCACAAACAGATGCACGCACACACACAGATGCATGCGCACGTACACACTGCCTGTGGGGCGGCCCAGAGGTGGGGCTGGGCCCAGCCAGCACTGCACCCTGACAGTGTGTGGTTTGGTGAGATGCTGTCTTTGGAGAAATGGGCCAATTGTTCAAGACCATCTGTATTGACTCCCACGGGTGCATGTGAATCTGTAATTCAGATAAATTCATGCTTTAAAAACCACATAGCATGGGCCTCCCCTGGTGGTGCAGCGGTTGAGCGCTGGGCTGCAAAGCAGCCCGCAGCCTCTGTAGCGCCAGTTCGATCCTCGGCCACCGGCAGGGGTCCTGCGTGGCAGGCAGACCTCTCCTGCCGTGCCCGCTGCTCCCCTCAGCAGTGTATTTCATTAGTCTGCCTGTTCTGTTCCCCGCTCTGGCTCTGGTGAATTCTCTCAACCTCCCGTGCTTCTGACTATACCCAGTGTTTGTATAAATAAATAAATAAATCTTAGAAAAAACAAAAACAAACAAAAAAAAAAAACGCAAAGCATGGAAAGCACCTTCATTGGGAAAAAGCTCCCATGTGCAGTGAGAGGTTCATTTAAGTCTTGGACAAGCACCTTCAGGACAAGCACCTGAGCCGCTGAGCTCCGAGGTCAGTGGGGAGGCCTTGGGCACCAAGCCCAGGCCCAGGACGTCCTTACTGGCCACACGCGGAGCTGCCCGGCATCTCACTTGTGCGAATCGCCTTCAAGGCTGTCAGCAACACAGCACACACAATTCTGGCTATGTCTGGCACTCCACTTCCTCACCGCCTCCCGAGGGGTCTCCCCTAAACAGCCGTCCTCCAGATCAGACACCCACTTTGTGGGGGCTGCAGCAAGGCAATGCTGCGGGAGGGGTCTCCACAGCACCTGGCTGGCTGTTGGCAGCTCCCTGGCTGTGTGCAGGCCTGAGCCAGCCTGACCAGTCCCCCAGGGAGGAGACCGGCACAGTTGCCCTCACCTGTCCTGGTGGCTGTTGGGTGGCCCACGTCCCCCAAGCACACCTGGGCAGGTGCCCTCAGGACCTGCCTGCTTGCAGAGGTGCTCCTTCCCTCAGGTGTCCGCCCTGCCCACCAGCACCATGCTGGCCAGTGCTGCAGAGCAGAAGGGGCGCGGCACCCCACCAGGCCCGGCAGGGCAGGGCTTAGGACATGCTCCCTACAGGAGGGGAGCTGCGTCTGTCTACAGCACAGGTGGAGGCGACAAGCATCTGGTGCGACTGGTCCTCCCGGAGCACTCTGGCCCCTCCGGGTGCTGGGGCTCAGTCAGCAGGTTCAGCAGGTGGGTGGAGCAGCCGCAGGCGCCGGCCACAGGCGTGCAGGTGCCCTGGCGGGCACGGGGGCAGGGTCCTGCCCGCGGTGTGGGACAGTGTCCAGTGTCTGTGTATGCGGTGTGGGACGAGTCTGTCCTCGGGGACACGGAGGCGAACGGCTTCCTGATTTTCCTGTTTGTATGGTATTTATCTCAAACAAAAGTGACCAGCTTTCCAACAGCGAAACAGGTTTGTTAGGAAATAAACAGGAGCGGACAGGTGGAGGGCGCCCGGTGCCAGGCGGAGAGCACGTCCCAGGAGCCCCGCAGGCCCCACAACCCGCCCACGCCGGCCTGGCCGCCCGGCTCCCGCCGGCCCCCCTTCCCGCCCAGCCCTGCCTGCTGGACACCTGCAGCCGCGGCTGCCCCAGCGTGGCCACCTGGGCCTCGCCCGGGGTCCCTGCGCCCTTGGTCGGTCCCCGCGGGGGTGCCAGGCTCGCCACCCCCGCCCACCTCCCTGGTTCCTGGAGGCCACCCCCATGGGGGCCTGGCCGCCCAGGCCTCAGGCAGGCCGCGGGGGGCTCCCGCCCGCGGCGCCCGCTCCGCTCCGCCCGCGCCGGAGGAGGTCGGTGGCTTCAGGACGGCCCGGGGTCCAGGCTCCCGCGGGCCCCGCCTTCCCGGCCTTCAGGGGGCCTCGCGCGCCGCCGGCCCCTCGGCAGAGCCCGGCCCGGCGCCCACAGCGCCCAGGCGCCCTGCCGGGCCCGCCCCTCACCCCGCCGGCGCCCGCGCCGCTCCCGCCCCCGCCCCCGCGCGCTCTGACCACGCCCCGGCCCGCCCGCCCCGCCCCCGGCCCGCCCGCCCCGCCCCCGGCCGCCCGCCCCGCCCCGCCGCCCGCCCCGGCCGCCCGCCCCGCCCCCGGCCGCCCGCCCCGCCCCCGACCCGGCGGCGAGGTGGGAGCGGGTCGCGCAGCGCGCATGCTCCTAGCGCGGCGCCCCCGACTCGCCGCTCGGCTCCGCTCGGGCATTTCCGCCTCTTTGTTTTAAACTCCGGACGGGTTTTTTTCTCCGGCTCGTGGGGGGGACCCGGCGGAGCGGCGCCCCCTCCCCCTCCCGGCGCGGCCCCCGCGTGCGCCCCGCTCGCCGCAGCCCACACGGCAGGTCAGTGCGTCCGCGCCCGCCGCGGCCCGCCGCGCCCGCTCCCCGGCCGGGCCTCGGCCCCGCGCCCGCCGGCGCCCGCACCCCCGCGCCGGGCCGGCCGCCCGCCCGCCCGCCCGCCCGCCCGACCGACCGGCCGGGGCCGCGGAGCCCGGGCCGCCACCCGGGAGAGCCGGCGCCCGGGAGTCGGGACCCGGGGAGGCCGGGCCGGGAGTCTGGGCCAAGGGAGGCCGGGCCGGGGAGTCGGGACCCGGGGAGTCTGGGCCAAGGGAGGCCGGGCCGGGGAGTCGGGACCCGGGGAGGCCGGGCCGGGAGTCTGGGCCAAGGGAGGCCGGGCCGGGGAGTCGGGACCCGGGGAGTCTGGGCCAAGGGAGGCCGGGCCGGGGAGTCGGGACCCGGGGAGGCCGGGCCGGGAGTCTGGGCCAAGGGAGGCCGGGCCGGGGAGTCGGGACCCGGGGAGTCTGGGCCAAGGGAGGCCGGGCCGGGGAGTCGGGACCCGGGGAGGCCGGGCCGGGAGTCTGGGCCAAGGGAGACTGGGAGGGGAGGGTCGGGACCTGGGCCGGGACCTGGGGAGGATGAGATGGGGGAGTCAGGACCTGGGCCAGGATGGGGAGGCCGCGTCGGGGAGTCAGGACCTGGGGAGTCCGGGAGGGGGAGTCTGGACCAAGGGAGGCCAGGACGGGAGGGTCGGGACCTGGGCCAGGACCTGGGGAGGCCGGGATGGGGGAGCCGGCCCTGGGGAGGTCGGGACCCTGGCTGGGACCAGGGAGTCTGGGCAAGGGGAGCTCGGACCCGGAGTCAGGGCTGGGGAGGCTGGGACCCTGGGCCCTTGGCAGCCTGGGGAGTCAGGCCGGGGAGGCTGGGGCCCTCCACTGGCAGCGGGGGAGGCTGCGTCCCTCAGCCAGGACTGGGGAGTCAGGACCCAGGTTGCCAGGACTCTTGGGGAGACTGGGACCCTCTGTGACAGGACCTGGGGACTCTGGGCAGGTAGGACCAGGGCAGCTGGACGCAGAGTGGGCCCTGAGGTGCCCCAGGACCCAACTCAGGATTAGCCCAGTAAGGAGACCTGGAACCCCAGAGTGGCCCCAGAGCAGCGGGTTCTGGAGCAGCCTTGGGAGCACTCCTGGGCCCCCAGACAGCGCCCACCTCAGGACCCCGGAACTGCTAGAGGAAGTCTCATGGGGCCAGGGCAACCAGGACCCCGGACTAGAGCTGGGGGTCAGGCTGCTATGGCTGGACTAGGGAAGCTAGACTCAAGGGGAGACTGGCACTCCCCAGAAGCCACTGGGGTCACCTGGACCCAGCAAGTGGCCTGCCAGGGGTGCTGGGGCCCAAGGTAGGCCCCAAGGGGTTGGGCCCTGCGGCAGGACCCCGAGGTGCCCTGAATCCGCCCAGTTGCTCAGCTGGGTCTCGCTGGAATGTGTGGCCCACGTGTCCCGGGTGGGCCCGCAGGTAGCAGCCCCCACCCCCTGCGGCTCTGTCCTCAGGCATCAGGCCAGCGCCACCAGCCCCTTGAGCAGGTGCTGCGGACTGGCGCCCTGGCTGCCAGGCTGACTGCCCATCACGTGGTGTCCAGCCCCGGGCCCGGCCTGCGCCTCGGCCACTGTCACCGCCTCCTTCCGTGGCGTGGGCACAGGCTGCCTCATCCCGAGCTCGAGGTGTTGCGGCAGCCAGGAGGCTGGGGCGGCCCAGTGCTGGGAGCGGGAGCAGGCAGGAGCACTCTGGGGTGTGTGTGGGGTCCTGCCCTGGGCCAGGAGAGTGTGGCAGGATCTGGGGGTGCTTCCACTGGGGCCCTGGGGTGTGCTTCTCCCTGGAGGACAGGCAGGTGGCCTTGGAGCCCTGTTGACTCTCAGATATCAGCTGGTGGCACAAGCTGGCTGTGGAGGAGGCCACTGGGGCTCCCTGCTGGGCTGCGGTCACTCCTTGACGCTTAGGAGAAAGCCTTCCCCCCACCCCCTCCCTATACCCACCCCCCTCCCCCTGCCGGGCCTGGGTGCAGGGCTGAGTCCGGCCTTTGAGAGGCTCTTGCTGTCATGCATCGCCCAGGACCTCCCTGCCTCACAGCCACCGTTTCCCACGTGCTTCTCAGCCTGCGCCTCGCTCCTTAAGGGGCTTAACCTGCCCCGTGGCGGCGCGGAAGATGCCCGTGCCTTGCCTCCAGGCTGTGGGGTCTGGGCCAGTGCCGGCTCTCAGAGGCTAGGGTGCCAGTGCCCGTGCGTGGAGTCTGGGCAGTGCTGGGGCCTCTGCCCCATGGCCCAGGGGCGAGAGGGGACGGGGGCGCACGGGGAGCAGGCAGTGGCCCCCACCCCTACTGAGTGACACTCCTCGCCCCCACCAGTTTTGCTGCAGCCATTGTGAATGGTCCGGGACGTCCCGGGTCCTGGCTCATTTCTGTTTGATTTCATTAGTTTTGTTTTTAAAAAAAACGCTCGCTGTGCGGTTCCCAGTCGCCTCATCCTGGCCCTGGTGGAGCCCGGCACCTGCGTCTGCCTGAGCTGGAGGGGCCGTGCGGGCGCCTGCACCAGCACTGGCTGTGGCCGGCCTCTTCTCTTTGGCCCGGGTCGTGCATCCGAGGTGGCCTGCGTGGGTGTCTGCCCAGGGCCTCGCCATGTGGACACTGGGCCCAGCCATGCGTGCGCGAGCGTGGCTGCCTCTGGGACGACCGGCGCACCCGGCTAGGTGGGTCAGGCAGAGGTCCCGTAGGGCCAAGGGTGACCCTGCTGCCTGTGTGCTGGGTTCAGTCCCGAGCAATGGCGGCCTCGCTTTCCCTTGGTGCTGCGGGGCTGTCCAGGGGCATCCTTGGTCCCTTCTGGGCCTGGGCTGCTGGCTGCAGTGGCTCTCGGCAGAGCTCAGCTCCCGCTCCTCTTTCTGCCGTCCCTGTCCTGGGGCTTCTCTTCCTGGAGACGCGTCTGTCTTGCGTGAGTATCCAGCCTTGCGGCCAGCGCCTCGGTCTCAGGTCACCAGTCGTCCTCTCAGAGCCACAGCCTGGCCCCCGTTGCCCGGAGGGGCTGTGGGAGCCTGTCCTTGGCCCGGTGGTCACGGCCCCACAGCTGAGCCCCGTGCACTGCCTGCACCGGGGACCCCGCGGGTGGGCTGGATGGTAGGGGCCAGGGCACCTGCCTGCCTCTCCCTGTATGGGGCGCAGACCCCTGGAACCCCACCCGGGGCCCACCCTGTTTTCTTCCCTCCCTCTGTTTTTTGGAAAAGGCAGGTTGAGTGTCAAGTCCTAGAACCGTAGGACAGGGAAAGGGTGGGCGGCCAGGCTGCCCTCAGACTGGGATCGGGCCATGTCTGGCTGTCTCAGGGTCTCCCTCCTGAAGCTCCCAGTCGCCCACAGTGGAAACCCCAGAGCCTCTGGGCCTTCCCCCCTTACCGCTGCCTCTTGTGTGCTGGGCCTGCCTGCCACTGCCCTCACCTGAGCTGACTCACCTGAGCACCCTCATCTGAGGTGTTTTCCTGGGCAGAGCCCGGAGGGCTCTCCTGGCCCCAGCAGGTGCCTGCGTGGTGGTGCCCACCCTGCTGGACGCCGCCCCACCCTGCTGCGAGCGCTCCCCTCTGGGACGGGCATCCGCATGGGTCACAGAAAGCGAGTGATTCTGTCCAGCTTAACCTCCAGTTTGCTGCTCGCTGTTCTATGACGCCCCATCCTCTCACATGTCACCTTAGAGCCCCCCTCCTTGGGGGCCGGCACAGACCTGCCTTTGGGGCCCAGAGCCTGCCGCGCCCGCGTCCTGAGGCTGGCCCAGGGAACACAGGTGACGCTCCTTCCTTGTCTCCACAGAGTCCAAGATGTAGCCACGTGGCCGCTGCCCTATCCAGGAAACGCGGAGGCCGCCCGGCTCCTGGCTCCGCGGGCCGGCGCTGCACCCGCTCCTGTACCACACCCGCTCCCACTGCTCCCGCCGCTGCTGCTCCCACACCCGGCCTGCGGGGTGACCGTGCGCGCATTTCTGTGCTGGAGGATGGCCGTGGGGCCCGGGCCAGAGAGGTGCTCGCCCGCGGAGCCCGCGCGCCTGAGCCCGCCCGCCCGCAGCAGCCGCCCTGGGACTGGGGCCTGAGGTCCATGCCGGCGCCGACGCGGGGTCAGCAGACGTCTGGAGGAGGTGAGGCACAGGGCCCCGCTTGGTCCCCGTGTGGCAGCTGAGCCTCACTGCTCTCCTGTGCTCGTGAGACGGTGCAGGCACGGCTGGGCGACTGTCGCCCCGACGCCTCCGCTGGGTGGTCAGCAGCCGAGGGCCTTCCCTGGCCGGGCTGCCACAGTGACCTGTTGGGGTCCCCTGCAGCATGGTTTCGGGGTGCTCTGGCCACACTGTCTTTCGAGCTGCATCTTTGTTGCCAGGAGCTTGTCACCGCCGAGTCCCCACTCTGCCGCCCTTGGTCCCCAGCCCGGGGGGCTCCGGCTGCCTGGGCCCTGCGCCCGGCTGCCCGGCCTTGGCGGGCGCCCTCTGGGTTCTGCATTTAAGTGCTGGTGACCCTATCTGTTCTCTTTGCAACTTTTTAAATTTTTTTTTTTTTTTTTTTATAGAGGCATGTTTTCTTTCTTTCTTTCTTTCTTTTCTTTCTTTCTTTTCTTTCTTTTCTTTTCTTTTCTTTCCTTTCCTTTCCTTTCCTTCCCTTTCCCTTTCCCTTTCCCTTTCCCTTTCCCTTTCCCTTTCCTTTCCCTTTCCCTTTCCCTTTCCCTTTCCCTTTCCCTTTCCCTTTCCCTTCCCTTTCCTTTCCCTTTCCTTTCCCTTTCCTTTCTTTCGTTTATACATGCGCTGGGTACAGTCAGAAGCGCGGGAGGGTGAGAGGATTCACCAGAGCCAGAGCGGGGAGCAGAGCAGGCAGAAGGACCGAAGGACACTGCTGAGGGGAGCAGCGGGCGGCAGGAGAGGTCTGCGCGCCATGTGGGACCCTCCTCCGGTGGCCGGGGAGCAGCCGGGGATCGAACCAGTGCTGCAGAGGCTGCGGGCAGCTTCGCAGCCCAGCGCTCAACCGCTGCGCCACCGGGGAGGCCCGCAACTTTTTAATTTTTAAAGATTGATTTACTTAAGAGCTGGGGTACAGGGCAGAGGCACGGGAGGGTGAGAGGATTCACCAGAAACAGTGGGGAACAGAACAGGCAGATGGACCAAAAGCACCGCTGAGGGGAGCAGCGGGGAGACAGGGGAGGTCTGTTGCGCCATGTGGGCATCTCCCTGGCCGGCCGGGAATTGACTCGCACTGCAGAGGCTGCAGGCAGCTTCACAGCACTGCGATCAACCGCCTACACCACCAGGAAGGCCGTGACCCTGTCTTTGAGCCTGTCTGGCATCAGGCTGGTCTCTGGACACCAGGTTGCGGTGCCCGGGCCTGCGGCCACGTGTCCAGCGTCCTTCTGCCCCAGAGCAGCTGAGCTGTGTACGGCGCAGCACCCAACCTCCCAGCCTCGCGCCCCTGACCACACCAGCTGCCCACCCCGTCCCAGGCAGGAGAGGGCGGGTGCCTCCTGGGGCTGCCGCGGGTCACCTGGGGCGTTGCAGGTCTTGATCCTCATGTGTTTTGTTCTTACAGAAGCCAAAGATGTTGACCAGAAAGATTAAACTCTGGGACATAAACGCCCATATCACCTGCCGCCTGTGCAGCGGGTACCTCATTGACGCCACCACGGTGACCGAGTGTCTGCACACGTGTGCGTGCCGGGGCCAGGGCGGGTGGGTGGGGCGGGGGCCGGGGCGTCCATCTGGGGCACCCGTGTCCCCTACATGGTCTGAAACATGCCTTTGACCGTTCCTAGCCCTGTGCTCTCATTCTGAGGCTTTTTTCTTCGCCCCCCAAAAAACTCTTAATTCTGGCAGGAAGCAGACGTAGGAACTGGGCTAAAGATTGTGGGATAAGCTGGAAGTTATGTCAAATGAGAAGTGCCAGGGGTGGCTCCAGCAGAGAGGAGGCATCACTTAAGGGGGCTGGGCTTGGGGAACCCCACGGCCAGGGGGAGCCCCAGCAGGAGCCCTATGGCCAGGCCCTGTTGCTGGGGCAGGGTGCAGCCCCAGGTGAGCCCCGTGCTTGCGGTTTGGCTCCAGCAACCACGGCGTCTTTGGGGCACAGCCTGGCCCTGGTGAGGGGTCGGGTGTCTGCCCTGCGGGAGGTTCTTGACTCGCGTCTTTCATTTTAGAGATAAGGTATCGGCTAGAGTTGATAGACTTCGTGTAAGGTAACGGCTGTGCGTGCCGTGGTCTCGGTGGGCATAGTTCTGTGTCTTTTTTGTTGTATTCCATCCAACTTGGTAGCACAGAGAAAGCCTTGATCTGGGTGGCCGGAGGGGCGCCACGCCCAGGCTGGCCCTCTGCCTCTCTCCCGCACAGTCTGCCGCAGCTGCCTGGTCAAGTACCTGGAGGAGAACAACACCTGCCCCACCTGCAGGATCGTCATCCACCAGAGCCACCCACTGCAGTACATCGGGTGAGCCCCCGCCCCGGCCTCCTGCCCCCGCCTGCCCCCCACGGGTGTGGCTCTAGGGTCAGCGCTGCATGCGGTGTTCAGATGCCACCGACTTGGGCCATGTGGCCTTGACATCTTCACAGATGGCGTTTGAGAAATAAAATTGACTTAAAAGTTAAGAAAGCTTAAAAAATTCTTATTCTCGAAGGAAATGTATCTTAAACATACTCGTAATTTATCATTTGAAAAGTCGAACCTGAAGTCTCTGGGCCCCGGGCTTTGGGACCTTTCAGAAGCCGCCCCCAGACCTGGGAGGGCCTGGCTGCAGGGCCTTGCTCTGCCTCCCTGAGAGGGGGAGCACAGTGGGGGCTCCCGGCACCAGTTCCTGCCACATCCCTCACGGGGTGAGGAGATCAGCCCAGCAGCCTCTCCTGACCCCCATCCTTCTCACAGCCATGACAGGACCATGCAGGACATTGTTTACAAGCTGGTTCCAGGCCTCCAGGAAGGTGAGTGTCCCCCACGGCTGGGGCTGCCCAGGCGGGGCGTCTGCAGACCTGATGCCCACTGAGAGTGGGGCATGGGTGCCAACAGGCTGCCCCTAGGCGCAGAGACGGCCGCTGCCTGTGCATGGCGCTGGGAACAGGTGCGAGGGCTCCGCCTGTTAGCCCCTAGCGAGGACTTGGGCCGCTCAAGCCCTGTCACTGCCCAGAGTTGCTGCACCTCCCCAGAGTGACGGTGGTTCGGGCCCCGTCTGCATCCGCAGGGACAGACCAAGAACGGACATGCTATGCACGTTCCCCGTCAGACGCGCTGCGGGGGCCTCAGACATGCCAGAGCAGCAGGTCGGGCCCTGGACTGCGCGGTGCCTCCTCTGTCACCGGGGCTGCTCAGGTGCTGCGCTGGCCCGAGCCCTGGGGGCGAAGCTGGCTAGGGCCTCAGGGCCCCACAGCCACTGGCCGACAGCCCTCCAGCCCGTGAGGAGGGGCTTCCTGGGGGAGCCGGCTCTGGTCTGTGTTGGGTCCCTTCTCGTTACTGCCGAGGCCTGTCTCCTCCGTCCTCGCCCTCCCCAGTGCCCCCCACATGATGCCCCCCCTTTGCGCAACATTCCTCGGCCCAGATACCCCATCTTCTGTAGAAGGGGCACAGCCCACCCCGTCTCCAGTGGCCTCTAGTGGCTGTCCCTGCTGCGCAGACTCGCCACACCGCTGAGGGAGGGGCTGCGCTGCAGCCGTGGAGCGTGGGACCAGTGGACGCCATGGCCTGCCCCTTTGTCAGCCGGCAGTTCTGGGTCTTGTTGGGGCTGGAGGCTTCTGCTCGCTCTGGGCCATGCCCGTGCAGCAGTCAGCCCTGGGCGTCCTGCATGGGTTGCGTTGTTGCTCAGGCTTTGGACTAGGGCAAGGTCATGGAGCTTCTGCATGAGGAGAAGCACCTTTAGCCCGTCGAGCCCTGAGAGGCTTTGGAATTGACTTTGTCCAGGAGCAGAAGACGCGTCCGCTGTGCCCCGCCGGCGCCCAGCACACACTGCCGGCACCTGCCCAGGCCCTTGCCTGGGTCCTTGGGTGGCTCCGCCCGGGGGGGTGCGTGAGGGAGAGCTCCTGTATGTCAAGGAGTGCACCCCTCGGCTTTTGGGCAGGGGTGCCTCTCCCTGCCCAGGCCGAGGCCTGCCAGGGCACTGTTCCCTGGGGATGGACGCCTGAGTCGGGCCACAGGTAGCCCGCCTCCATGCAGACGCCTGTGGGCTACGACCCTTTTCCCTGACTCAGTGTCCACACACCAAGAAACAACCACAGGGTTCCCAGAGGCAGGACACAGCTGCGAGACCTTGAGGCCTGAACCGGCCCAGGCTCCCCCAGCCGTGGTGCCCAGGTGGGGCTGGGAAGGCCCAGAAAGAGCAGGAGGTAATGGCAGGAGTGGCTCCGGGTGGCCGGCAGGCGGGGGGGGTGGGGTGGGGGTGGGGGGGGGTGTGGGGAGGAGAGGGTAGAAGGGCAGACCTCTGCCCAGAGCAGAACATCCAGTATTGGGGACCCCAATGCATGTGCCCTACAGGCAGCAGCCCAGGGAGGAGAGAGCAGGGAGGGGGAGCTGGAGGCACAGTGACTGAGTGCAGCCCCCGCAGAGCCTTCCCGGGCTGGGTGCACTCAGGCTGAGCAGTCGGGCGGCCGAGGGCGATGCTGGGGAAGCCAGAGAGGAGCCCACCCGGCTGAGCACTGAGGGCTCCCGTGCCAGGGCCTCTTCCTGCTCATGTGGGGGACACGTGGACAGGCAGGGGGAGGGGGTTGCCAGAGGCCCAGCCTGGGGGACCACACCGAGGGCGGGTGCTGGGCAGGAAGGAGGGGGGCACTGTGTGGGGGGAGCACAGGGCCAGACTATCTCCCTGCCCACCTGCTCCTTCCCCTGGACCAGCTTGTTCAGAACAGCAGTGGGATCTGTTGTCTGCAGGGTCCCTGGGTGTTGCCCCTGAAAGCCCCTGGAAGTGGTTTCTCCTGTCTTGCAAAGGCTGTGGACTCTCCGCTGTGTCACTTGACTCCACACCCTGGGGTCACTGCCTGCCCCACCCCGGCTCTGCTGTGCCCTGCCTTTGGGCAGGGTCCCCTGCTCTCCCTGGTTCGGGGCAGGGCGCCCATGTGGGCAACCCTGCCCTCTGAGTTCTCCACTTGTCAGTGTGGAGAAGGTCCTGGGGGTCACTGTGCAGGGGCTTTTGTAAGCCTCTCCCACTGCCCTGGCCACCCTGGCCCCGTTGGTGCTGCTCCTGGGGGATCGTATCCCGGCCCTAAAGCTGCACAGTGTCTCGGTGCCGTGGCCTGCACCCTCGGCCTGGGCAAGACTGCCCTGTGGGCACCTGGTTTCTGCTGCCGCGGGGCCTGGTCCCAGGTCCTGTCCACTCCCTGCGGACCCCCAGGGCCACTGCCCTGTCTCGGGTGCACCCGGCCCTGAGCATGCTGGCCTGGCCCTGGCATCCATGTGCTGCTGCCGCCCTTTCCATGGCGGGGTAGGGGGCAACTCAGCGGGGTGCTGGAGATGCAAGGGCAGAGGCCTGCGGGGAGCTGGGTCCCAGAGCCACTGCTGGCACTTTGGGGGCGTCCCTGTGCCCTCAACGCGCCTTTCCTTGCAAATCCACAGCTTCCGGACCCCTGGTCTGGTGGGTGCTCTGCCACCCTGGGCCTCACGTTCTCTCTTCTGGCTGCCCACGCACCCTCCAGGCTGAGCCCGAGCGGCTGTTCTACCGGCCGAGCTCCCATGTGTCACTTGCCCTGTGCGCCCCCGCCCCCATGCGCCCCTTACCTTATGTACCCCTCCCGCCCTCACCCTGTGCGGGTCCCCCTGGGCCCCTGAGATTCGGCAAGCTGTGGTGACGCAGGCACCGGGCGCTCTGCCCACCCAGGCCCAGCTCTGAGCAGCAGTTGTGGGGGCTGCCCTTGGTGGCAGGCCAGTGGGTGTCGTCCCTGCACATTGGGGTGGCGGCCAGCTGCCCGGCTCTTGTGGCCCTGGGGGGTGAAGGGCAGGCCAGGGTGGGGGCACCGCGCTGGGTGGAGGGCGCGGGGTTGGCGGGCGGGGCTGCAGAGTCAGGCCGCGTTGCTCTCGCAGCGGAGATGAGGAAGCAGCGGGAATTCTACCACCAGCTGGGCCTGGAGGTGCCTGGGGACGTCAAAGGGGACATCGGCTCTGCCAAACAGCACCTTGACTCCCACCGGAACGGTGAGTGGCGGGCTTGGGCCCACAGGGCCCTGGGGGGCAAGGGCGGGCGCAGGCCCCAGGACACACCTTGGGGCCTCCCTCCGTCCTGCGGCTTCGCTGCAGAAGGGCAGACGGCCACAGCTCTGGGGGGACTCGTGCTGTTTCCAAGTCTGCATTTCCCAGGACTCACGCCGCTCATTCGCACGCGCTGCCCTGGGGGAGGCGAAACGTGAGAGACGTCCCCGCCACGCGCGGCCTCGTGGCCTCCACTACTGGGGGCTTGACTGCTCGGCAGCCTGGCCGAGGGGGCACAGGGGCCAGGCCAGTGCCCGGTGTGGGGGAGTGGGGGCGTTGGGTGCTGGCCAGTGCTTGGCAGGGGTGCTGCTGCCTAGGCAGCTGTCTGGCTCTTAGGTCTCCACGGCACATGCGCACCCGGGGAGCACCTTTAGCATTCCAAGTGTCACGCAGGGTGTAGAGAATGATGTCAGGCCCTTGACTTGGTGACGTGGCGCTTCTGCCTGCAGGTGAAACCAAAGCAGATGACAGCGCGAACAAGGAGGCGGCAGAGGAGAAGCAGGAGGAGGACAACGATTACCACCGCAGCGACGAGCAGGTGGGCTGGCAGTGCTCGGTCCTGTCCTCCACTCACCGCCCCAGCACCCCCACCTCACGTTCCCAAACTGCTGCCGTGGCCCGTGGCCCCGAGGTGCACCTTCCCCACCCGTCCCCCCAAGCCAGGCAGCGGTGGCGTCTGGCCAGGGCCCGGCTGTAGGCAGCCATGTAGTGGTGACCAGCCGCGTGGCATTGGCTGTGTCGTCAGAAGTGGAAGCAGTGGAGCCCTTCGGCCCTGGCCAGAGCCCCTTCACCTGAATCCCAGAACACAACAGCCTCCAGGGGTGGTGGACAGACGGCCGGCTTCAGCTCCAGAAACGAGAAAATGCCCAGATGCCTCTTGGAACATTCAGTCAGTAGGGCAGGAGGCCAGATGGGGGGATAGAACGGCTGCCTACCTGCCTGGGCCCTGGGACGAGAGCCGCCAGAAAGCCCCAAAGGCCAAAAATGCAAGGCAAGGGCTGTAGCAATACAACACGACACCCATAGGGGTCTGTGGCTGCAGCCAGGCAAGGGATATGCCCCAGCAGGGGACAGGGCAGTATCTAGGTCTCACCCGCTAGCAACGGCAAGAGGCCTTGGGCTCCAGGAACAACCACTGCGGGGTTTATACCTCACCTGGATAGTGTCAGGGATGGTCGCCACCAGCCACCAGGAGTCTGGGGAGCAGTGGCCAGTGCGATGGGCACCACTGGCCCCCAGAGGCAGGTCAGAGACCCAGGGTCACAGCTCCTGGGAATTGTCGGGTGACTCCGGCAACAACAGCCCTTAAAGATGCCGGGCTGGGGCCTTGTCGGGATGGAGAGGCAGGATGGAGGCCCGTCCCCACAAGGGTCTTAGGTCCTCTCCCTCCGGGGGGTTGGCGACTGCATGGGTCTTTCTTCTTTGGAGAGGGGAACAGAGTTCTGCCCTCTTCCTTTCTTTGGAGACGGGAACTCTGCTCCCTCTGGCCCTGGCTTCTAGCCTTCAGGGAGCCCCACCCACAAGTCTGATTGGACCATTTTCCAATTCTGTGGCTGCTTGGACCATTTAGCACCAATGAGCTCATAGTTCGCACCTGATTGGTCCATTCCATGATCCAGGCAGCACACAGTTGCATAAAAGGGCTCAGAGGAGCACCTGCCTCAACAGATTTGTGGAGTGGGGAGACACCAGCACCGGTGGTGCTGCTGCCGCCGGTTCCAAAAGTGGTTCCGCAGCTCCAAGGCCCGGCTCCTGAGTCTCTGCAGGCAGAGTCCTGGCGTGGGCAGGCGTTCCCCATTGCTTTTAAACTTCCGATCTGGAGGCTCATTTTTGCCTTTTCTTTTTATCCAAACGTGCTTAAGGTGCATCGGTCAGGGCCAGCCAACAGCTTCCACCAGTCAGTGCCTGAACTCTGCCCGTGGCCCCCAGGGCCCTGTGGCCAGAGCCTTTGCTCCCCCTTTGGCACTTCGCCAGCATCGCTGTCTCTTGCTCATGCAGGAGCAGCTTTTGGGGGTTGGAGCACATGTGGGTCTGTGCTGGGGCTGGCCCGCGGGCCCCGCGTCTGACCCCAGGTGTGGTCTGGTGTGCGGTTGGCTCGGCCTCTGCTCGCTGGGGCGGTGGGTATCCCAGCCCTTGGGCCTCGTGGCTCCAGAACCCGGGCCTGTGCCTGCCGCTCCTCAGGCAGGTGGCTGGGGGCCTTCGCCTCCGCAGGGTCCTGTGCCCCGCCCTTGCTCGCGGCTCCCCCAGCGCCACCCTCTTCCAGAGCCAGTGTCTTGCTGTGTCCTGTGGGAGGCGTGTCCCACAGGGCGGGTGTCTGCTACCATGGTGCCCGGGGCCCGACCCGGCCGCACACAGTGGGCATGGGAGAGGAGCCGCCAGAGCCACTCGGGTCCGTCACATGCCCCTTCAAAGAAACAAACACGTTTTAAAATAACGTGTGTAAAATTGGCTCAAAAAATTGTTTCCCATGTTGAGGTCAAAGCAGGTTTCTCACCCCAAAAGCGCCAAGGCGCTCAGACTCGCGGGCCGGCAGGTCTCCGGGCGCCTGAGGCCGCGCCGCCCGCTGACGCGCGCCGCCCCCAGGTGAGCATCTGCCTGGAGTGCAACAGCAGCAAGCTGCGGGGGCTCAAGCGCAAGTGGATCCGCTGCTCCGCCCAGGCCACCGTTTTGCACCTCAAGAAGTTCATCGCCAAGAAGCTGAACCTGGCCTCCTTCAACGAGGTGAGCTGGCTGCGGTCCTTCCCGCCATGGGGGCGCTTGGGAAGTTCTTGGGGGTGTTGTGTTTTTTTTGTTTGTTTGTTTTTGGTTTTTTTGGTTTTTTTTTTTTTTTTTTTTGACAACTCTGGTCAGAAATTCTTTTTTTTTTTTTAAAGATTATTTATTTATACGAGCACTGGGTACAGTCAGAAGCACGGGAGGGTGAGAGAATCCACCAGAGCCAGAGCGGGGAGCAGAACAGACAGACTGACGAAATACACTGCTGAGGGGAGCAGCGGGCAGCAGGAGGGGTCTTTCGCACCATGTGGGACCCTTACCCTGTGGCCGGGGATTGAACTGGTGCTGCAGAGGCTGCAGGCAGCTTCGCAGCCCAGTGCTCAACCACTGCGCCACCAGGGGAGGCCCTGGTTGGAAATTCTTTATCAGAAAAACCTCGGTTTGTTTTGACTCTCCAAATATCGCGCCAGGAGGTGACAGTGCGGCTGACGGAAGCCCCCGCCCTTGCACTGTGGCCCCCCCCAGCTCCCCCTCAGCAGTGGACTAAGGGGGAGGTATGGAGGCCACGGGGCAGGCCATCGTGGAGGCTCTCTGGGAGACAGGCAGGGGGTGGAGGGGCCGAGACAGGCGTGCAAGCTGCAGGTACGTCAGAGCAGCAGTCTCCCCAGGCACCTGGCACACGCCAGCCCCGGCCCTGGAGAGAGAATCTCTGGACTCCTCATGGGGCACAGGCGGTGGGACCTGAGACCCCTGGAGGGCAGAGGCAGAGGCTGCAGCACGGGGCAAGGACTGCCTGGACACAGGACAGATGGCCCTGGACACAGGATGGACGGATGAGCTTGAACATCTGACCCGGGTGGTATCTTGCACCCTCAGTATTGGAGCCCTGAGCTGCTGCTCACAGCAGGATATGCGAGGGCAGCCTTGTTGCTGCTCGCTCGGGCGTGGGACAGCCTAGATGTCCCTCGACGACGGCTGGGCCCAGAGGTGTGGTCCCCACATACACCCCAGGGAACTACGTTGCTCTAGGGAAGGGTGAAATGCAGCTGTAGTCAGCAGATGGGGGGATTTGAGAGAATTATGTGCAGCAGAGTCAGTCAGAATGATAAAAACATGCTGGACTATAACACGGGCATTTTGATGACGTAAAACACTCATAAAATGAAGCCAGTGGACATCAGTAAACACCCTGAGGGCACTGATATGCTGGGGATGTAGAGATGAAAATTAACATACCCCTCAAACCCAAAATAACCCTCAAGAAAGTGAAAGAATTTGATTGGCAGCAAAAAGCAAGAGAAAAACAAGCTGTGAGAGGGGGCCCAGGAAGAAACTGCTGGGCGGGGGGCTGGTGCTTGCTCTGCAGGACCTGCGGGAATAGCTGACCAGTATGGGGCCAGGGAATGGCCAGGCTTCTCGTCCAGCGGGCACCCAGAGCATGGGCAGCGCAGCTAGACAGCAAGGGCCAGTCAGCAAGGGGCTCAGGACCCCGCAGCTGTGGGCAGACCCACAGCAGAATAAAGGAGGAGCAGCAGCCTCCCGTGGCACGCCAAGTCAGGGCCCGCCATTCAGGAAGCCTCTGCCAGACGCTGCCGAATTTACCTTTTTCTCAAGAGCACACGGAACAGTCTCAAAGACAGATCATATGTTGGGACAAATCAAGTGTCAGTAAATTTATGAATATTAAAATGCCAAGTATTTTTATCTGATTGAAATGCTATTACCCTAGAAATGAACCACAAAAAGAAAACTGGACAAACCTCAGACACATGGAGATTAAAATGCTTGCTTCTCAGAAATCTCTGGTCAACAAGGGAAATAAAGCAAACGCAATACTAGGTCATGAAGGGAAAGGGAAACGCAAGTTTTCAGACCCATGTGAGGGAGCAGGAGCGGCACAGGACAACCGAGAACGACCCCCAGCACCTTGGAAAAGGACAAAGCCAAGGTTAATAGAAGGAAACGGAAAATCAGTGAGACCAGAAAGTGGGAAGACAATGTAGAAGATTGAGGACACCAGGAGTTGGTGTTTCTAAAAACACACATTGAGAAAACTTCAGGCTCACCAAGGAGAGAATGAGTAGGATCAGGATCAGAAGACGGGGACATCAGTGGGTCCCACAGAACCCCAGAGGACATCCCAGACCACGGGTGAGCCCTGCCCACCTGGCTGGCCAGGGACATCAATCAAATAAAGCCTGACCAGCCCAGGACCAGATGGCTTCCAGGTGGGCCCTGCCAAGCCTTCGGCGGGGTGCCTAGGCCTGCGGGGCTCCCTGGGTGGCGCTTTCGGGGAAGCGGGGGCTGCCGGCCTCACCCAGGAGGGGACGTCACAGAACAGGCTGCAGCCAAACGCTGGCGAGCACAGGCACAGGACTCCACAACAGAACGCCACACAGCAGCCCGCGGCCTGCGCAGAAGAGCAAGGGAGGTTCGGCATCCGGCTGGGTTGGAAGCACTGAGGCACGGGAGCACAGAAACCCCGTTGGGAGGTGCTGCTTTATTGAGGGAGACTCAGCCGTGGGCATGGCCTCAGCCTGGCAGCAGGGGCCGAAAGCCTTCTAGGCTCAGGGACTGGGCAGGGCCCTCGGGCCCACAGCTGTGAGACTCGGGGCCGGATGTCCCAGCCATGGCAGTCGGGCAGTAGTGGGAGCCAGGAAGGGTCTAACGGAAGGAGGCTGCGTCGGCCGCGCAGGTGTCTGGTTGCGGTGTGGCGCACCACGTGCGTGCTGCAGGACGCAGGCTCCCTAAGGTCTCGGGACAGATGCAGAAACCTCGTGGACTCTGCCAGAAATCTATTGGAAAGAAAGAATTTGAGCAGTGAGGTGGCAGCTGCAAAATTCTGTCTGTTCCTGTGTACACGTGACCCCACGAGGAGAGGCAAGGAAGCGATTCAGTTCACAGCAGGGTGGTTCGGGCCCAGGGACAAAGCCCAAGGAGGTGGGGGTCTGGACAGCGAGGGCTGTCCCAGTGCAGTGCAGGGGGTTGGAGGCGCAGCGCCGGCCAGGAGAGGTCACCTGGACTGGAGCTGCGAGGACTGGCCACGGGGAGGACTGACTGGCTGCGCGCCGCAGACCCTGGAGCACCGGAGAGACCAGCGTCGGGCGAGGTGTGAAGTGCCGAGGTGTTGAGACGCGGAGTGAGGCGCCGAAGCGGAGTGCAGGCGGGGGTTGCCGTCCCGGAGTGCAGGAACCCGGTGCAGCGGGGCGGGCGGTTGAGGCCCTCGAGGGATGCGCCGGGGGCGCCTCAGCGCTGCAGGCCCGAGGGTGGGAGCCGACCCTGCGCAGGGGAGGGGGCGGCGGCTTGGGCCGGCCCGGTGGGGCCGTTGGGGGGTGCATCCGAGCGGGCCTGGCCGGCTGGGCCCCAAGCTCAGCATGGGGCTGGACACTGCGTTAGACGGGGCTCCTGGCGGCCTCGCGTGCGCGCGGGCGGGAAGGGGCCGCGGGAGCCCGGGCCGGGCGCGCCGGGCCTGACCGAAGCCCCTGTCCGCCAGCTGGACATCCTGTGCAACGAGGAGATCCTGGGCAAAGACCACACGCTCAAGTTCGTGGTGGTCACGAGGTGGAGGTTCAAGGTGAGGTGCAGCGGCTCCGGGATCCGCGGTACCCGCTCTTGGCGGGTGGAGGGGCAGGGAGGGGGCCGGAGTGGGGGGGAGGGGGCATCTGGCCACCCGTGCACCTGCTGAGCCGCGCGCGCCTGCAGAAGGCGCCGCTACTGCTGCACTACAGGCCCAAGATGGACTTGCTGTGAGCACGTCGGCTGGCCCCGGCCTCGGCCTGCGAGGACCGCGTGTCTGAGGAGAACATTCGCGATTCGCCCGCGGCGCCCACGCGGACTCGGCGCCAGCGCTGGAGACAGGAGCCGCCGCGGACGCCCCGCTGTGCCTGGGCCCTGGGGCCGTGCTGCCGGGGAAGCAGGGCCTGGGCGCCCGGGACGCTTGCACGCCCGTTGAGTCCTTCTAAGTTACTGAGAACAGCCCGCGGCGGTGAGTGTTGCCTTTAGACCCCGCAGACCGGGCAGGAGCCGGGCCTGGCACAGCCTGCGGGCTCAGCCGCACGCCAGCCGGGCCTGGTCTCCACGCTGGGAGCGCGCGGGACAACAGGCCCGGCCAGCAGGGTGGCCCCGGCCCAGGGCAGAGGGCCCTGTGCACTGCAGGTGCAGAACCCTGCACCCCCGTGTCTGACGTCTCCCTCCAACCTCGCTTTGCTCAGAAGCGAGAGGGTGGCGGCCACGTTGGGCCTTTCCCGTGAAGGTGCCCTCGGATGGGGCTGAGCCACGGTGTGGACCAGGCAGGCCCCGAGTGCCCGGAGTCACCCAGGGATGGAGGCCCGATCCCAGGCCATGGCTGATGGGCGGGACAGCATGCTGCTCACCTGCCTCCAGGCTGCCCCCTCCTCCCAAATGCTCACATTTTGGTGGAATCAGAGGGAAAACCAGCCCCACCCAGGTCTGTGCTCCGTCAGAACAAGCCCGGGCAGGTGTGGCACTGGCAGGAGGGCCTGGCTCAGGCCGCCTGTCTGCCGTCCCTCCGAGTGAGACGCGGAGCTGGCCGGCATGTGCAGCAGCCAGGGGCGCCGGCCGCTGGGGTCCATGCAGCGGGGCAGGCCTTTGGGGTGTAACAAGGCTTTGCTAGAAACGGGTCTGAACCGTTCCTGCTCAAAGCCCGCGGACTCCCGGTGCCGCCCAAGCCTGCTGTACGCCTGCGGGGCCACGGGCAGACACGGGAGCAAACATTACCTGTCTACCTCAAACGCACGGGCCACCACAGGCCCTCTCTGCGGCCCGAGTCTGTCGGCGCGTCGGTGCCTGTGGGGGGGATAGGGTGCAGCCGGCGGGCGTCCAGACCAGGCGCGGCGTCGCGGTCACTTGGACCGCGTGGTGCTAAGCCGACATGGGCCAGGGCCTGGCTGCCGTGGGCGGAGCTCAGCGCAGAAGTTCCTATTTTTCTAAGACTCCGTCGTCAGACGGGCGCCCGCCCGGCCCGACCAGCCTTACGGCCAGCAGCTACGCGTCCAGCCTGCCCAGCCCGGCCAGCCTTCACTTACCATCGAGGGGCTGACGTGTGTTTTCCTGGCGTGGGAGCAGGGCCAGGCCTGACCAGCCTGCAGAGTCTGGGCCTGTGTCTCCAGCACGGACCCGCTGCCCCGTGGTCTCTCTGGGCACCGTTTTCATGAAAATGGAAATTCAGATAGAATATATAATATTGAATTTAAGATTTGGGGGGGTTAAAAAACTTTATAAGATTATTTATTCTATTTTAAGCTTCTACCATGTTCCCGGCCGGTGGCTGGGCTGGCACCATCACAGGCGAGAGGGGCCGTGGGGCCCGCGGGCGTCTCCGCTTGCCCGGCCAAGTCTGCAGGGGCCCGTGGTCAGGCTGGGCTACGGCCTTCGCCCGCTGCCGGAGCAACGGGGCGCACTTGCAGCTTCTGGTTTGGCTTTCCTGGGCAGTTGTGAGGCGGTGGCTGCCGGGCTGTGGATGCGCCTGCGGCAGCACCTGAACACACGTGCTGGCAGGGCGGGCGGGTGCCCCCGGCGCGGAGTCGTGCGTCAAGCCCCGGAGTGAGCGTCCGGGCAAGGGGCTGGTGTCTGCGTTGTACGTTGATGTCTGATGTGCGCTCAAAACGCAAAATAAACCCAGTGCAGGTGGCTACATCCCAGACGCCGGTTTGTCTATTTCCTCAGGAAGCACGCACCCCCGGCACATGTGCCCTTAGCGTGGTAAGCCCGTGTGTCTGCCTGGAACGTGTAGGTCAGAGCCCAGCACCCAAAGCACACCTGCCCCGCGGCGCTGGTCCCCCGCTCCCTGCCCTGCACGGCAGGCCCCTGGCGAGCGGCCGTGGCTGTGCCGGGCGTTTACACTTCGTGCTTTGTGTTGGTGTGTACTTTTGTACCATTGGTGGCTGGTTTTTGTCTAAACTATTTTTTTGAAAATTGCTTAAATGTTTTGATTTCATAATGGTGGAGCTTGTACTCGGTGTTTTGCCAATTATATGCTTGTAAGAAAAGCAAAAGACAGACGTCGCTGGAATTCTTCCAGGTGCTGCCACAGCTGCCCGGGTCTCACTACCCGCGAGAGCCTCAGCCTGACCTGCTGCCCCGGGTGGACAGCACCGCCAGCAGTGGTGTGGCTGCTGCACACATTGCCACACACGAGCTCCCACATGCACACTCCCACATGCTTGCACACACGCCCCCACATGCATATTCATACACACACACACACACACACACAGAGGCGCCACCCACTGTGCCGTTCCCCCCAGGACCAGCAGTGCGTGGCACACAGACCCCAACTGCAATTCTCGGGGCTGTACCCGAACAGACTTGTTCTGCTGGGAGATGGGCGGCTCCATCTGAGCCCTAGGTCAGCTCAGGTGAGAGAGGCCACCGGCCCCGCCCACCCGGCCCTCGTGAGTCCTGACCTGCCTGGACACTGGAGGTCAGGCCGGGCATGGCAGCCTGGTCTCCGTGGGAGTGAACAGGTCACTGCAAGGACTGGGCCGGGCTCTTGCAGGGATAGCCGTGTCAGCCTAAAGCCCCTGCACACAGCCTGCCCAGCCAAGCTTGCCCCCCAGCACTGTGGGCAGCTGAGCCCACACACGTCCTCCCATGTTACAGTTGCTGGCCGGCATCCCGGGCTGGCATCACCGGGGGTTAAAATCTCCCCTTTGCAAAGTAAGATTCTCGGATCAGCCACGCCCTGAGCTCTGCCCACTAGACCCACCTCGCTGTCCCTGGACTGCGGCCAACAGGGAAGATCTGGGAGCTTTCTGAAAGGACTGGCCCCTCCCAGTCCCCCTGGCCAGGAGGGACCCGCGGAGCCGGTTCCCTGCCCGCCACCAGACTGCAAAGGGCCCTGAGAGCCTGCCCCAGCCCAGGCCCCTCACCTCTGTCACCAGACCCTGGCCCGAGGAGCCCTCAGCCCCCACCCCTGCTCGCTCCCGCATGCACAGCATTCTCCAGGGAGCCTGCGTGGGCCCCGCTTCCCTGCCCGCCCCGGGCAGACCCGCAGTTGGTAGGAACCGCCACCACGAGGGTGATGGACGCCGCCGCCACCAAGAAGACTGAGGCCCAGGCCCCTCAGCCCTCCCCCTTGGGGCACAGCAGGGCGAGGCTGCCTCCTCGAAACTGCTGCCTCGCCTGTTTGGAAAAGCGCCTCCTGCGGGGCTGTGTTTCCTCTGGGCGCGCTTGCCCGGGGAGCCCACGCCCGGGGCCACAGGTCTTCTCGGAGGAGGCTCTGGGCCCTGCAGACAGTGGCCGCCCCCCAGCCTGAGTGCCTGCGGCCCTGCTCCGATGCTGGGCACCCCTCCGCACCTCGTCTGCACGGTGACCCCCTGGGCTGAGAAGCCGGCCCACGAGGTGGAGCCCCCCTTGTGCAGAGCCCGGAGAGTCTTACTCGGGGCAGAAACGAGTCACTGTCTTTAATGGACAGTTAAATGAAGCCTCCAGCTGCGTTTCCAGTTTTCAGGCCCCGTTGGCTCCCGGAACCCTGGGGCGAGGGCTGGGCTGCTGTGGCCCTGCAGCAGCCGTTGCCCCTGTCAGGAGCCCGCAGTGGGCGCGGCACCTCTGCACGTGGGCAGGCCCCTGGCCGCCGCCCCCAGCCAGGCCGTGCGCGCCTCCGCGGCCAGTGCCCCATGACATGCCAGGGCCCGCTCCTCCCTGAGCAGCACAAGGGCCTGCGTGGAGCATCCCTGGTCTCGGGGCGGCGTCCCGGCCTGCCTCAGCTGTCTACCTGCCCAGACCACGGGACTGCGGGGAGAGGCTGGTCCATGCGCAGTCGTTCGGGGCGAGCAGAGCGGCGGAAACAAACCTGAGACAACACGCGCCGCTATCCTGCTCAGACGGCCGAGGGCCGGCAGCCCAGAGCCCTGGCAGGACCCCCTCAGGCAGCCGGGGTCAAGACAACTGACCACCACCAGAGGCGGCGGGAGGGCAAGGCTGGGGGCTGATGCTGCCTGCCTGACCTCAGGGCTAAAGCCGGCGCCAGGTGGGGCCGCAGAGGCAGCTGGGAAAGACGGGCTGGGGCGCCGGAGCAGCGGGTGAGAGACCTGGCTCGGACACAGTCCCCTCGAACGGGGTCAGAGGCCCACGCATGAAAAGCAGAGTTTCTAGAAGGTAACAGCAGCCTGCCTGGTGAGGGATGGCGGCTCAGACACACCCGGGAAGGTGACTGGGGTTTATTACTGGGGGAGACCTGGGGATGCAGCGGCCCCACCTGGGCTTGTCCTGCGGTGACCTGGGCGGGGGGGGGGGGGGCGCGGGCAGGGAGCGCACCATGGGGGGAATGGGCCTGGGGGCTGAGGAGGGGCGCAGGCCCTGGGGCACAGCCTCAAACGTGGCGATTGGCTCAGTGGTAGGGCCTTGAAGGACATCCCGCCCGGCCCATCCTGGGCCCCCCAGTCCATCCCCGCCGCAGCACCGCCCCGAGTCCAGCCAGCTTCTGCTGCCCCCCACCCAAACCTCCTCCAGCCCAGTCCCTCAGCCCAGTCGGACCCCCCACCCTGTGCCCAACCACCTTCATGGCTGCGAGAGGCCTGCCCCCAAGCCCTCCTCCCGGCCTCCCCAGACTGAATGGCCGTGGGATGGGCCTGAACTCTGCGCCTTTGCCCATTTGTCCTGGCAGCGTGAGCCGTGCAGGCACTGGGGGCGGCCAGCAGCCGGGCAGGCCCGCCAGGGCGCGGAGGACGCGCAGGACTGCCCTGCGGGAGTGTGCTCTGCTTTCAGAAGCCACAGTGGTGCCGATACTGGTGGGGGCAAGCGCCGTGGACGGCCGATTGCCCCAGGTGCTTGGCACCAGGCCCCTTCGGCCAAGCTAGCGGGACCCTGCCAGGCCGCAGCCAGGTCCGCGGGGCAGAGGCCTCTGTAGGGCTCCGAGGAGAGCCGCCCCATGGGCCCCAAGGGCTGCCCCCGGAGTGGCCCGCCTGGCGTGCGCAGGTTTGGGCCAGGCGCAGGGGCAGCGGGTCTGGCCTGGACGGCGGCCTTGGGAAAACAGGGCAGGGGCTGAATGTGGGTCAGGACGGAGTTGGGGCGGGCAGCTGCCCCAGCGGGGGCAGGGCAAGTGAGGGGCCCTCCCTCCGGCCCTGCGCCCCCAGCGGGCCCGCAGTGAAGACACCGGGTGAAACCACTGTTTTTATTGGCTGTGATTCCAGGGGGAGACGCACGCGGTGGCCCCCGACATGCAGGGGGGGCATGGGCCAAGGACAGACGGACAGACAGCCACAGCGACGCTGAGCTGGGCGGCAGGCGCCCGAGGCGGGTGGGGGGCAGCCGGAGCTGCGGGCGCGCGGGGCGCGGGCAGGCATGCTCCGCGCGGGGACGGCGTATTGCAGGCTAATCGTATGGCTTCTCTGCAGAGCAGGGGCCGCGCCCTGGCCCGCGACACGTGGGTACAATGAGGGGTGGACAGGGGCTTTCTGTCCAGCTAAAACCCGAGAATACAGAAGACCTCATTTACCTGAGATTCAACATATCGGGACACAAATGAGCCAGATGGAGGAAGCAGGGGTGCAGAGGCCCAGGGGCGTCCCTCAAGCTGGCCTGGGCTCCCCCACAACACCAATCCCGCCTCCAGGGCCCCTGTGGGCCTCTGGCTCCCTGCACTGGAGGCCGGGTCTCTGGCGGCTCAGGCCTCCCCAGCTCTTGTGAAAGGTGTGGGTGTTTAGGGGTGAGGGTAGGCACCCCCAGAGCAGCCTCAGGTGGGGGAGGACAGGAGGTGCCGACCAGGGGGAGCGGGCTGGGCCCACAGACTCAGGAGCAGGGCTGGGTGGGGCTGTGACAGGGTGTCTCAGACGCCCAGCCTATTGCTTGTGTCCCCGGCATTCCCCCCACCTGAGCCCCCAGGGAGTAGTGCTGCGGGAAGACCTGGCAGGGCCGGGGGAGGGGCAGCCGGCGCCCTGGAAGCCGCAATGGCCACGGAGGAGCTTGGGGGTCCAGGCTGGCCCGGAGGGGGCGCCAGGCACCAGCTGCTGCCACTCCCAGCCCCCATCCCAGCCCCCCACTATGGCTGTGCTCCTGGGCTCGGCGGCGCAGCGCCCACCGCGCAGGGCCGCACCAGGGGTGGTCGAGGGGCTGGCCCTTGGGTGGCCCTGGCCTCAGACGCTGCTGGGTGGGCGGTGAGCGCGGGAGCAGTAAGGGGCGTCCCGGGCTGTGGGGGGGGGTCCGGTTAAAGCAGCAGGTGGGGGGTCCCCGCCTCCAGCAGGAGCACAGCGTGACAGCGGGGGAAGGGAGGGGCTCCCGAGGCCGGGGGCGGGGGGACACCTAGGGCTATGGCTTATATTGGGGTGACCCTGCGCTGACATCCCTTGGGGCCTGGGGTGCGGGGAGGGCGAGGGGGGCCCGCACGGGCGTTACTTCTTGAACATGTCCTGCAGCGGCCCGGGCAGGAACTTGATGACCGTGTCCAGGATGCTCTCGTCCTCCTCCTCCGGCTCGTCCCCGCAGCCCGGCGGGATGGCCTTCTTGGGCCGGGTCAGGCTGCCCTCTGAGTTGGCCTCCATGGCGGCCTGGGCCTCTGCCTCCCGCTCCTCCTTCTTCTTGATGCCGTACTGAGGGGCGGGGTGGGGCGGGTCAGGGCAGCGCCCCCGTCCCGCCCCCGGCCGCCAGGCCCCTTGAGGCAGCCCCGCCCGCGCAGGGGGCACCCTGAGAGCTGGGGCACGAGTGGGCCTGGCGTGACTTTAGGAATGGGGGGAGCAGGGGGCGCGGAGCACTGCCAGGCCTGCGCGCAGGGGGGCAGGCCCAGGTCACCCCTGTTGCCCGCAGGAGCAAACCCCGCACTGCAGTAGCGGATCCCCTGGTGGCCCTTGCTGCTGCCCCCCACGCACCCCCTGCCACATCCTAGAGCCCCTCCCCTGGCCGAGCACTGCTCCCGAACCTCGGGGGTGTGGTCGGAGAAGGGGCGCCGCCTGCGCAACAGGAGGCGGTTGCCTGGGCATGTCCCGATGGAAGAGACGGCAGGAACGTGGGTGTCCTGCGGACCTCGCGGGGTACACCACCCGAGGTGGGGGCGCAGCGGGGCAGGTGCCGGGCACTGCGCTCCCCGCGCCCGCCCACAGCGCGGCCTGCACCCCACAACCCTGGGCCCGGGGGTCGCTCCTCCCTTGCGGGCTCTGCGCCGGGGGCCCCGGGCAGCCCGGCACCGTCCGCTGAGCTGGGAGGTCCTCAGAGGGGGCAGGACGAAATAATGGCGGCCGTAGTGACCCCCCGCGCGGCCCCGTCCTGCAGGGCAGCTGTGGGGACACCGCGACCCCGCCCTGCCTGCACCCCTACTGACCCCGGCCTCACGGAGCCCAGCAGCCCCCAGAGAGACCCCGCCCAGCGGACTCGGGGACCCCGGGGCCCGCCGGCCTCTCGGCGGCCGCCCCGGGGTGCGCGGCGGGGCTGGGCTCTCGGCCCACAGCCTCGGCGTCCCCCGGGGGGGCGGGAGGGACCCCTGTGCGCCCCCACCCAAGGCGCCGCCGGAAGCCTGCACCGGGGGCCGCGCCTCGCCCGAGGAGCCCGCGACGCCCGCGCACCTTGTCGCGGATGCCCTGGCGCATGGCCTCGCGCTCCGCCTCCATCTTGGCGTACTTGGCCTTGCGCTCCTCCTCCTCCTGCCGCAGGGCCTCCTGGCGCTCCTCCTCCTTCTTGGCGGCGTCGGGGTCCTTCTCCTCGTCGCCCCCCAGCATCTTCCCCATGTCCTTGGTGGCCCCTGCGCGCCACAGCGGCGGGTCAGCGCGCCCAGCCCGGCTGCGCCTTCCGCCCGCCCGTCGAGGCGCCCGTGCGTGCGGGGTGGGGGCCGCGCCGGAGCAGAGGCCGCGCCCCGCCTGCCGCCGGCCCCTGCTCGGGGGCGCCCGGCTGGGGGGGCCGCCTCCGCGCCCGCGGCCTGACCGGCCTCCCCGCGCGCCCGCCCGAGCGGCGCCTCCAGCCAGACTCCGGGGCCCGGAGGGCCTGGCCGGGCCGCCCCTCCGCGAGACGGGGCTCCAGGAAAGGGCCGGGGGGGCACCCGAGGTCAGGGGCTGCGCTGGGCCGGCCGCCGGCCGCTGGGGGCTCGGCGGCCGCGGCCATCCGCAAGGGCCCTGGGCGCGCCGCCCGCCCGCGCCCGCAGGCCAGACTCGACCCGCGCCGCCGGCTCCCCAAGGCTGGGCCCCGGCGCCCCGGCGGGCGGGCGGGCGGGCGGCCGGTGGAGAGAGGCCGGCGCCGGGGGCGCCAGCGCCGCCCGCCGCCGCGGCCCTGCTGCGAGCTCGGCGGCCGCTCAGCGGGGCCCCGGGGGCGCCCCCGACAGTCCGCGACGGCCCCGCGGGCAGGTGCTGGTGCGGCAGCCGGGCGGGCGCTCCGCGGGGTCCCGGCGTCTTCCCGGGGGCCTCCCGGCCTGGCGCCCCCCGCACCCCCCCCCGCCCTGAAGCCTCGCCTGGGGCGTCTGCGAAGCGTCTGTCAACCGCGGAAAATGCGCTTTTATCTCAGGGCTGGAGACCAGCGCCGCCCCCGCCCGCGCCCGCCCGCCCGCGCCCGCGCCCGCGCCCCCCTGGGTGCCCGCCCCGCCCCCTGGGTGCCCGCCCCGCCCCAGTCGCCCCGCCCCCTGGGTGCCCCGCCCCGCCCTAGTCGCTCCGCCCCTTGGGTGCCCGCCCCGCCCCAGTCGCCCCGCCCCCCTGGGTGCCCGCCCCGCCCAGTCGCCCCGCCCCCTGGGTGCCCCGCCCTAGTCGCCCCGCCCCAGTCGCCCCGCCCCACCCTAGTCGCCCCGCCCCTTGGGTGCCCGCCCCGCCCTAGTCGCCCCGCCCCCAGGGTGCCCCGCCCCGCCCCGGGGTGCCCCGCCCCTTGGGTGCCCGCCCCTGGATGCCCCGCCCCATCGCTCCCGGGTCGCCCCGCCCCCGCCCCGCCTGACCTCCGCCGGGTCAGCCGTGTGAGCTCCCCTTGAGCTGATAGTTTCTCGGACTTTCCTTGATTTGGATGGTCTTGAAAGTTTTGGTACTTTTTAGGAATTTTGCGTGTCTCTCCATTAGGATCGTCCGGTGTTTTTCTCCTTAGGCCGAGGTGGTGGGTTTTGGGGAGGAAGGCCAGAGGCCGCTGACGGACACTGGGGTGCTGACCTTGGCCACCGGCCAGCCCAGCCGCCCAGTCTCACTGGGGTTGCGGGCCACTGGCCACGCGCCTTCTCAGGGTCCAGCCCCAGCCCCGGCCACACCCCGGGGAAGAGACGCTCCACACGGGGCGCCCAGTCTCAAGCAAGTAGGAGCCAGAGGCCCTGGCCCATGGGGCCCCCAGAGCAGCCGCCAGCCACCCGCAGCCCAGCAGGCCGCACACCTGCCCGCCAGCCCCCAGGACGGCCCCTGCGCCTCCCGCCTCACCACGCCGCGCCCGGCGAGCCAGCCCCAGCACCAGGCACAGAGGGTCAGTCTGGGTGGACCACGCGTGCCAGCCGCGGGCGGGAATGGGCCGGCCTCCTTGCCATGCCAGGGACCCCCGGCGTCCCCCAAGCACCCCTGAGCGTCCTGCCACAGGGCTGCCAGGGGCGGGTTCTTGGCACACGCCCAGCCTGGTGCTGACCCGCCAGCCGGCCTGGGTCCCAGCACAGGGCCGGGGACACAGCACAGAGACGGAGTGGCCCGAAGCCGTCCCGGGGAAAGCGTGGCCGCGCAGGCCGCAGCTGTCCCACTCCTGTTAGGGATAACATGGTAGACGCCACAGGCGGTCCATGCACCAGGCCGGGCCAGGCCGTGGGCAGGCACCCAGAGGCTACCCCCAGACGGGCGCTGCCCCTGCGCGCTCCGGCCGCCAGGAAGGCAAGGCCAGCGGCTCCCGGCCCGCGGCCACAGCCTGTGGACCAGGGCGCATGCGGCAGGGCCAGCTTTCCAGAGAGAAGGTCGTTCCTCTGAACCGGGCCCCGGGCCCCCAGGACACGTGGGGCAGCGTCTCCGCCGAGCCCAACGCGGTGAGTGCACGCGCCGTCCAGCTCCACGTCACTGAGGCCCCTGGGCAAAGCGGGCCGCAGCCTGGGGAGGCTGAGCCGTGGGGGCACCTTGCCCTTGGGGCTTAGGTCAGGGCCTCGAGCACCTGAGAGTCAAGACCCTGTGGGGTGAGCCAGGCACATCCCGCAGGCCCTGGGGCGTGTGCCCGCTGACCGCACACCTGCCTGCAACACCTGCGAGGGCAGCTCCGCGAGACCAGGTGTGTCTCCCGCACAGCAGAGGCTGGTTCTCTGCTCCGCCCCCATGCCGGCCCACTGGCCGTGAGGACAGGCTGAGCGCAGGGCGCAGAGGACAGCAGCGCCCAGGACGGGCTGCCTCCAGCCCCGCCTGGAGCCCTTGTCAAAGGCTCCTTCCCCAGCGCCACCCGGATCCGCCTCCCCGAAGCCTAGCTCAGTCCTCGCCGTCAGAGAAGCTGCCGTGCATGTCGGCATCCCAGAGGGCAGGGCTGGTGGCACCTGCACGCCTGGAGCCCCCAGCACCGGGGAGAGAGCCAGCTGGCCCCAAGAAGACCGGGCAGGATGCCCTCAGGCCCAGCTGGCGAGGGCAGGGTGCCTGGCCTCACCCCGGGGGCACTACTGTGGGAGGGCATGGGGCTGGAGCAGACCATCAGGCCGCTGCCCTGGCCGAGGCCCGCGGAGGAGAGGAGCGAGGGAGGGCTGGGCAGAGGCCGACACGCCTGGGCCAGGAGGACACAGGAGCCGTGGGTGGCCTGGGGCTCCCTGACAGCCCGGGCACCCACCCGGCGGGAGACAGCCCAGCCTTGCCACCGTCCTGCAGAGCTCTGTTGGGGACGCTGCCCCTTCTCCAGGACGACTCACACCTGGGCAGGACCCTACCCGCTGACCCTCAGGGGCCCATCGGCCCTGGAGTCCCACACCCCGGCTGTCCCCCAGACCTGCGGGCCTCGGGGCAGTGGCTGTGCAGCCCAGGTCTCGCCCTGCCCAGGGACAGCACAGCCGCCTGGGGATGGCCTCCCAGCCCCCGGCCCAGGATGAGGTCGCTGCCCACTTGGATCTCAGACCCCAGGATCCCTCAGGGTGAGACTGGGCCTGGGAGAGGCCCCTGGGGAGGCCAGTTCTCCCTGGACTCTTGGCTGCTTCCGAGCCTGCCCGCCCCTGCTGCCCTGGGCTTTTGCAGGGCCCTGTCCATTTGCGCCTGTGACCCACCCCCCAGCACCGCCTGCAGGGCCGCATCTGTGCAGGGACCTGCCCCCCGAGGTGTGGAGGGCCGGCCGTGAACCCAGCTGTTGAGGCGAAATGGCCACGGTGTCCTGATCGGCCTCTGAGTGTCCACACCCAGCTGGTGACCCGCAGGCCAGACGCTCGCGCTGTGCAGACACAGCCCTGCCACCCACATTTCCTGCCTTGGGAGACAGGTTTTCAGATTATGCCCTTGAGGCCGAGCCGCAGGCCTGAGCCAGCGCCCGGCCCAGCAGCTCAAGGCCGCTCTGCAGCAGCCGCGCCGGCCAGGTCACTCCAGGCAGGGGGCGCTGGCGGAACAGTCGGGGGTCAATGCCTGTCGAGGCCTTGGGGACGCTGGGCTGTGAGAAGCAGCCGACACGTTCCTCCCCGCCGCCCTTCATGCTGGTCACCTGGGGCCGCCTGCCCCTTCCTCTGTGGTCCAAGAAACCGCCGGGGCCAGGGCCCGCGCAGGGGGCAGGGTGGGGGGGCGGGGGCAGCGAGGAGCCTTCAGGCCCAGACCAGCACAGGGGCCCGGCCCTGGCCACACTCTCCGGAGCCCACCGTGGACAGGGCCCGGCGGGGGTCCAGGGACCCGCTGCCTGCCTGCCTGCCTGTGAGGCTCGGGACTCCTGGGTCTGGAAGCGCTGCCCCAGCAAGGTCTGCCTGAGAAGCTAGCGCCAGCGGCCAGGATCGAACGGGGCGCAAGGCTCAGGTGGCCCGGCGGCAGGGTCGGGGCCCAGGCCCTGCTGTCTGGCGGGTGCGCGTGTGGGACGCGGCTCCGGGCTCCTGGCCGTGAGCGCTTTGGCTGTTTGTTGCTGCGGTTTCTGTCTTCGTCTCCGCCTCCGCGCCTGCCCCCGGCGCCCTCACTGGCTCCCTCTCCCCTGTCCCTCGGGTCCCTTGGCCCGCCGGTCACCCGTCTTCCCTGCAGTGCTTCTGCTCTGGGCGTCTCCCGCCTCCTGGCTGGGCCTGCCCCCACCTTGCTCTGGGCTAGCCCCAGCTGCGCCCCAGCCCCCGGCCCCTCACTGGGCTCTGGGGTGTCTCAGGTTTCCCCCGGGGCGTCCGTCTGTCACCACCCTGTCCACCCCCGCACGGGCCCAGGGGCGCTGTCGCGCTGCAGGAGAAACTCCGGGTGACAGGGAACAAAGGAAGCCAGACTGGCAATTACCCAGCTAATTTCAGCCGTGTAGACAGCCAAATCCGCGCTGCGCTCTGCTGAGAGCTGCTCCGCGGCTGGAATTAGCGCGGGACTGACTGACTGCAGAGGCTGGCTGGGCGCAGGCCAGGGTGCAGCCTGAGGAGCTCCCGGGACGGAGCCCTAAGCCCTGCTGGGCGGGACGGTCTGTGCCGGGCCACCCCTCAGCCTGGCCCGGCGGGCAGGAGTGCGGCAGGCTGGGTCCCAGCGCCCACACACACGTGCACTGGCACGCCCTGGCCCGGCCTCTGGGGGGCCTCTGGCTGCTCGCCCCGCCCCGCCCGCCAGCCCCCGGTCAGCTCTGTCCCCTGCCCGCTCCCCTGGGGTGGCCTCGGCAGCCCACAGCTCTGCCCTTGGGGAGCCGCCGGCCAGGATGGGCCGGGGTGCCTGGGGTGCCCCTCAGGCCAAGTGGGGGTGTGACTGCCCGGCCTGGACCCCGCCTCAGGGCCACGGCTGGTCCGTCACCCTCGGGCCCGGCCCCGCCTACCTCCCAGGGCCTGCTTCATCACGAACTCCATGGCGAAGGCCTCGGCTCCTCAGCGGCGGTGGCTCCACGTGCGGCGTGTGGCTCCCTGCTGGGGACAGAGAGGTGGCCTCAGGCCGGGCCCGCGTCCCCCCCGCGCGGGCCGGGGGCAGTCAGGGGCACACACCGGAGGCAGGACGGGACTCTGCAAGGGGGCGCCCCTCCCTGGCCAGGACGAGCCAACCCCACTGGCGCAGAGGGAGCCGCAGCGAGGCCTCCTGTCCCCGGCTCCGGGGGCACGTCCAGGCTGCGTCCAGGCTGCGTCCAGGCTGCGTCTGCGGGGCCTCGCCTCGGGGGGTGCGGCCCGGAGGAGCGGCCCTGGGGAGCGGGGCAGGCTCAGGGGCATTTGAAGGTGACTCCCTCTCCTTGCCTCCCTGGTGGGAGGCAGGGGCTGGGCCCACCTGAGGGGTGGGCGGGCCTGAGTGGGTCCCCCTCAGGGGAGATGACTTTGGCTGCTGGTGGAGGAGCCTGGAGACCACCCAGGGGAACCCCAGCCCCCCCCGGCCCGCCCCCCCCAGGATTGGCACGGAAGAGAAGACGCGGGATCACAGCACTTGGGAAACAAGCAGAAGTGGGGTGCAAAGCGCCCCCCTTGCATCTGCATGGGGCTCGGGGTCCGGGCTGCTGGGCCTGGGTGCAAAGCACCCCCTCCCTGGGCATGGGGCTCGCGGTCCAGGCGGCGGGGCTCCGGCGGGCGCCCCTGCTGGAGTCGCACTGCAGCGGCGCCCCCTCCCCGCAGCCCCTCCCCGCACCCCCCACCCCCCGCCGGCGGGTCCCTCGCGGCAGGGCAGCGTCGGGGTTCCCCGCGGAGACCCGAGTGCGGGCGGGGCTCCGCCTCCCGCGAGCCCTGGGGGGCGCCCCGCCGCGCAGCCGGCCTCCTCCGAACTTCTCCCGGCTCGGCGGCCGCGGCGCCGGCTCCGGGCCGGGGGCAGCGGGGGCAGCGGGCGGCGGCCTCGGCCAGGACGGCGCCGGGCGGGGCGGGCGGGGCGGGCGGGGCGGGCCGGCCGGGCGGCGCCGCGCGTGGACAGCGCCCGGGTTACCTGCGGCGGGTCAGCGGCGGGGCGCGGGCCGGCCGGGTCCACGCGGCGCTGCGGCGGCTGAAGGGCAGGCGAGGAGGGCGCGTCACCGCGGCTCCCGCCCCCCGCGTCCCGGCGTGACGAGCGGCGGGGGAGGGGCGGCCGGGGCGGGGCCGCGCGGGGCGGGCGCGGGGCGGGCGCGGGGCGGGCGCGGGGCGGGCGGGACCCCGCGGCCGGGACCCCGCGGCCCGAGACCCCGCGGCCCCGGGCCCCGCCCGCCGGCGCCCCCTGGGGCCCCGCAGCGCGGTCGCCGCGGTCGGGGCGCCCCTCGCAGGGCGGGCGCGAAGGTCACTGCGGCGGAGCCGCCCGCCCGCCGCGGCCTCCGGGGCTCCCCGCCTGCGGAGGAAGCTGCTCTGCGCGGAGGGCGCGGCGCCGGGGTCCGCAGCCCACGCTGGGGGCGCCTGGCAGGGGCTGGGCTCGCGGGGGCAGGGGGGCCTCGCCGGCGGGCGCGCGCATCCCTGGGGCCAGCGCCTGACTTGTCACGCGCCCCCCTGCTGACCGTCAGGGTCGAGGGCCAAGCGGAGGGCCCGAGCTGGAGCTGCCTCTGCCCCGGCTCCTGCTGCTCCTGCCTGGCCTGGCCAGCACCCCACCCGGGACTCGGCCCCACTCGGGACTGAGCCCTGGCCACTCCCCCCACCTCCGCGGCGCCTCCCCCCAGCTCCCACTCCGTGCCCATCTCTGGTGAGCTGTGCAGGGACCCCCGAGAGGAGTGAGGGGAGGATGAGGGCAGCGGAGGGGCAGGAGCAGGGCTTCCCCAGGGAGGCCCGCAGCCGTGGACGCATGTCCCAGGATGCACGGGCCCTCCTGGGATGCCAGGGCTTGGGGGCTGGCCCCAGCACCGTCCACTCCTGCTGACTGCTCCTGCCACCTGAACGGTGGCCAGTCCGAGGGACAGCAGGGCCACCCTTGTCTGTAGGCCTCTGGCAGGTGTGCAGGCAGATGAGGATCGTCACCTGTTTCCAGGTGTCTGAGGCTCCAGTCTGGCCTGCTCACCCCGGTGTGGAGGGGAGAGGCCTGGGCCTGGAGAGAGGTCACTCCCAGGGGGCAGCTCACAGCTGGTCTCCTGCCAGCAATCCCACAAGGCAGCAGAGGTGACCCCAGCCAAGCCCAGAGCAGGCTTCACAACCACGGCCAAAGCTGCCCTCACAGGGACCTGCAATGAGACGCTGTGACCCCTGGGCCAGGTGGATGCCACTCACGGGGAGCCGGGCTGGTCAGGCAAGGGCAGGCCCGCATGGAGGGCCAGCCTGGGCACTGAGCAGCTCCTGGCTCGCCGGATACTGTGTCCTCGTCTTAGTCCTCCCTGCCTGTGGGTCACCGCCTCTCTCTGCCTCCCCGCCCTTGCAGCGGCCCCTCAGCCCCAGGTCAGAGTGGCCCGAGCCACGGCCGGGAAGGTGGGCAGCTGGCGCTGAGGCCTGTGCCCAGACTGCAGCTGGTCCTGGCAAGCAGCCTCCAGAGGCACCTCGGTAGGATGCAGCAGGCAGGGCGGAGGGCTGGTGGCCACAAAGACCCAGGAAGCCTCGGGGAGGGCGGGCTTGTCTCCGGGGCGGGTGCTGGAGGAGCGTGTGTTCAGCCGGCATGAGCCCTGCAGTGGGACCTGGACAGCGGGCAGGACGGGGCGGGGGGGGCTGGGGAGCAGGCGTGGGTGGTAGAGCCCTGCCCAGGGGTCACCTGGATAGAGGGGGCTCTGGGCACACCGGGTCAGCCCCGGCTTCAGAGGCCCCATAGGAACCGGACACGCGGCATGACCCAGCCCGGGCGTCGCCGCTGTGCAGCTCCTTGTGACTTGAAAGGTGCTAACCCAGGGACGGCCAAGTGAGGTGGGAAATCTGCGAGGCCAGAGCGGGCAGGAGCCGTTGGGCGAGCACCTCGCTGAGGCCGTGGCAAGGAAGTCCGGGCCTGGCCAGTGACGGGAGGCGGGCCTGGGACTCATCCCGGGGCAGGAACAAAGAGGCTGCCCGCAGGGGTCTGCTTGCCCCTCAGAGCCCCGCCCAGTCCCAGGGCACACGGGCCCTGCCCAGTCACCCCCCAGCCACTGCCCACCCTGGCACTCCTCACCCGGGCCAGCCCCTCCTGCGGTCTCCTGCTTCACCTCGCCCACACAGGGGCCCGGCAGGGCTGGGGACTGAGCCCCGAGGGCGGCCCCTTTCCCGCTTGCTGGGGTCTGGCGCGCAGGGTCGGAGCAGTGTGAGGGCCGAGGGAGCACCCCTAGGCACTGGGGCAGAAATAGCGGCCACCCTGAAAAGAGCCCCCTCCTCCTGGCTGGGGCAGCGGCCGCGAGGCTGGGGCTCCCCCCGTGGCCCTGGGTCACGGGCAGGGTGAGCCCCGAAAACGACGGCTGGCCAGGGCAGGGGCGCTGGGGGCCCCGGTCTGGGGACCAGGGCCCGGGCCTCTGCTGGGGTCTGGGGACCAGGGCCCGGGCCTCTGCTGGGGTCTGGTGCTCACACACCGGGGCCCATGGGGGCTCTGGGTCCTGACTCCATGAAGGACCCCCGGGCCCCTGCACTCCCCTCCTCGGGTCGCGGCCCCCAGAGATCTGCCCACCTGCCAGGAAGCCCCACGGCCCCCAGTGGCCCTTCAGAGGGCACCGCTCAACCAGAACCGCGAGGAGGCCGCTTCGCAGCCAACCCCTGCGAGCTGCAGAGACCGGGCGGGGGCGGGGCGGGCGCACACCCAAAGCTCCTTGCTGTGGCGGGCGAGGGGGGCGGGGAGGGGGGAGCGCCAGGACACGGGGCCGGGAGGGCCACACTCAGCTGCTCCCCAGCTGCTGAGCAGACTCTGGCCCCGCCCACAGGCTGACAGGGGCATCCTGACAAAACCACATTCGGAGTCCAAAGGAGCCGAGGCCCCCTCCCCTCCCTGGTGGGGTCCTGCTGAGGACTGCCCCGTGGGTGGGGCCTGCAGCCAGGAGGGGCTGCTGGGGGTCTCACCCCAGCCCCCCCAGCTCTTGGGGCCCCTTGTATCCGAGGCTTCAGGAAGAGGGCCCAGATCAGCGGCCTCACCCCACAGAGGCACTGCCCGGCGGCACGAGCAGTCCAGCCCCAAGAGGCGGTCCACAGCTGGCGAGAAAGGACGGGAGGCTCCGCGGTGCTGGGGCTGCCCTGGGCGGTGGGGCAGAGCCCCAGACGGGGTCCCTAGGGCCGGGGGCCAGGGCAGAGGCTGTGCCCGGCTGGCTGCCCACCCTGGCTGGGCCAGATCCAGACCCACGTTGACAAGACAATCTCTGTACCTATTTAGGTCGCTCATTATTTTTTAAAAGCTCTAAAAGCTAAAAATAGTGGCCATGCTGACAAGCTGGTCTCACCTCCGGAGGGCAGCTCCGGGCGTGGGGCCCAGGGCTGTGTCTGCTACTGCCCGGGAGGGTGGGCTGGGCAGGGCCAAGGGCGCAGCAGTGCTGGGCGACAGGCTCCGTGGGCCGCAGGGGCACTCCCTCGCGCCCAGGCGGCTGGCACCCGCTCCCCCCAACTCCCCTTGCTTCCTGCACAAGCAGAAGGGGTCTTTGCCGGGGGAGCTGGGCTGCCTGCACAGTGGCTCACAGGCAGCGTGGCCCCGCGCTCACCCTGGGCTCAGCACCCGCTACCGGGTGGGGCCAGCTCTGGCCCGCGGTGGGGCGGGGTCAGGCTAAGGGCCTCAGGTCTGCACGCACGCCGGGCGTGCAGGGAAGCCAGGGTCACCGCCGCCGCACCGCCTGGCGCCTGAGGGCTCCTTCAAAGCACGGGCTGCGGGCACCTGGGCCGGGCTGCGGACAAGGGCTGCCTTTTGGACGGAGTGGCCGGCGCCCAGGGGTCAAGGCGCTGCCCTCCCACGAGAAGGGGCGGGGCCCTGGGAGGACGGTGTGCGGGGAGACGGCGTCATCAGAAAATAGTTTAATTCTGTACAGGCGTCACCAGGCTGATTAACACGGGGGACAGACGGTCGCGACGGGGCTGGAGAAGGGACGGGGGCAGCGCGCTCGACCTGAGGCGACGCCCCGGGTGGAGGGAGCCGCGCTGCCCACCAGGGGCGCGAACCAACACTTCTCCTTTGGAACCAAGAAAGAAAAACGCGGAGGCTTTGGAATGCTTTCTCTGCTCGCGCCTGGAATGGCGTTTGCTCCAGACCCACCCCGGGGGTGGGGGGGCGGGGGCCGGGCGGGAGGGTCCGGTGGTGGGGGCGGGGGTCGCCTGCCAGGCGGCCACCTGCGGCCGGCCAGCCGGCCAGCTCTACCCCACGGCGCTCAGAAGAGGGGCCGGGAGCCCTGGCTCTCGAACTCTGCCCAGGCCTCGCTGAGCTCCATGAAGATCATCCTGGCCTGCTGCTCGTAGGGCTGCCCGGCGGCCTGCGGGGGTGGGGGGAGGGCGGGCGTTGGGGCTGCTCTCCTGGCCCCGCCTGCGGCCCCGCCTCCGCCCCAGCCCTGGCCCCGGCCTGCGCCCCACCTTGTCGGGGTGCACCACCAGCACGGCGCGGCGGTACTGCTTCTTCACCTGCGCGGGCGTCACCAGGTCGGCCATGCCCACGGGCGTCCAGCGGCTCTCGCCGTCCCACAGCACGGTGTGCAGCGTGGACAGCAGGGCGCGCAGGTTCCTCTCCTTGCCCTCGGTCCAGTCCAGGAGCTGAGGGCACAAGGGCACTGCAGAGCCAACCCCGCAGCCCTCACCGCTCCCTGGGTGCCGCCAGGAGAGACCAGGGGGCTGGCGCCACAGCCCGGGTCTGGCAGGACAGGCAGCGGGTGCCCCAGCCACCCCGCACACCGCGTCTTGCGACGGCTGGACGGCAGCCGGCTGCCGCCCTGCTCTCTGGACGGACGCGGAGGGCCGAAGGGCCGGGCCGGCTCTCAGGTGGGTGGCCAGGCCAGCATGGGTGACCCGCCAGGCCGTCAAGCTGTCCCGTGGGCTCCATCCAGGGAGACCGCAGGTAACTGGCCCGAGGGGAACCAAGCCCCCCACAGGGCAGGCCCAGGCACTGGCTGAGCCCCCACGCGCCCACCCACCTTCAGCTTGAGCGGGTCCGTGTCCCTCGCCTGGCCCTGCCTCCGCATCTCAGCCATGGTCCTCGGGCCCCTCTTGTCAGACTTGGAGGAGAAGCCCTGGTCGGACAGCAGGTCCTCGAAGTCGCTCTCGGACACTCTGGGCTTCTGGGCTGGGAGAGAGCAGGGCTGTGGGCGCGGGAGCTGCCCTGGGGCGGGGCGCGGGAGCTGTGCGCTGAGGGGCCAGGCCCAGGGACGGGGACGCAGCCGTTCACTGAGGGGCTCCCGTCCGGGCCCAGTGAGCACGTGTGGAGCCCCTCACCCCCGAGAGAGGCGGAGGACTCACCGAAGCTGGGGGCGCGGACCCCCCTCTCCTCTCGGCCCCCGATCACACTGAAGGTAGCAGCGTAGTTAGGCCGTGGCTGTGCGCAGGCTTTGGGGGTGGCTTGGGCTGGGGGGGCCGCAGGGGGCCCTGGCCTGGGGGTTGACCCATCTGCCAGGAGCCACCACCCTTGGCGGGGGGTGTTGCCTTGGGAACGAAGCCCCCAGGAGCAAATCGAGCAGCCGGCGAGCCTGGGGAGGGCGGAGGGCAGCAGTGTTGGTGCCAGCGAGGCCACTAAGTCCTTCTGCAGACCGGACACCGGGCCCGGGAGCCTGGGTTCGGCCCCCACCCCAAGCAGGGCTGCTTCTGGGGTGCAGAGGCCAAGCCTGGCCTCCTCGGGACCCCGGGGCCGGGCGAGGCTCCACAGGGCACAGGCATGGCATGGTGGCGCCTCTCGCCAAAGGGACACCGGCTCGCCTGCCTGCTTTCCACTGTGCTGACTCCTTTCCGAACATTCTGGGAACGGACTGACTGGGGGGGTGGCCTTCGGGGCGCTCTGTGCCAGGACTCAGGGCGCCACCGGGGGCACCAGCTCCCCGCCAAGCCCATGCTTCCGAGACCCCTCTCTCGGCAGGACCGTCTCCGCGCTGACAGCACTGCTACCGGCAGCCCTGACGCAGCTCCTGTCCCCGCCCTGGACCCGGGGCCCTCTGGCTGCCCATGCCCTGGCCCCGCCAGCACCTCACCAGCAGCTACCCCAGCCCTGGACCTCGGCCTGCATCCCCCAGTGTGGCCAGTCCTGCCACTGGCTCTGCAGGTCTTCGTGGACTCCTGCGGCAACTTGATCGCTTCTGTCCTGCTCCTGCTGGTCCCCTGCCTTCACGGGGGCCGCTCTCCCTCACCTGGAGGTCAGCTGGGGGCTCCAGGTGCCTGGTAAGGAGCTAACGGCTAGCGTGCACCACAACGGGCATCCATGCTGGCCACACGCTGCGTCCCCCTCCCCGCCATTCTGGCCCGGGGGCCTGCGTGCGTCCATGAAGCGCCGCCTCGGCCAGCTCCAACGTCTGCTGTGGTGGGAGGTGGGCCTCACGGGTCAGAGCTGCGGTGGCCGCGGCTTCTGTTCTGGTCGGAGGCGGCGTGGCGCTGCCTGAATGCACTTACGAGCCGGGAAAGTGCTCCAAGGAAACCCGGGGACCTGCAGTCCCGCCGGGCACCTCACGATGGGCTCAGGGCTCGCAGCCCTGGGGCGTCCAGCCACCCTTGCTGCCGGCCTCTTGCTCGCGTCTGCAGCAGAGACTTGTCCTTTCCCCTTCCCTGAAAACCGAGCTTCTCCTTGATGCTTCTGTTGTGCTGACCTGAGGCTGTTTCCTGTGGTTCTGTGGTTATTCTGCTTTCCTGGCCCTTCGTCCCCCCATGCCCCGGCTGCCGAGCTGTGCAGAGTGTGGGCCGTCCCCGTCCCCGGAGGCTGGTCAGCCCCGACCTCACACCGCAGCTGCGGCATGCACGCCGCTGTGACTTCTCTCCAGGTCCAGCAGCCTCGGTCTCGGGTCCTACCGGGGCGTGCAGAGCAGTGGGCCCTGTTTGGGCCCGGAAGGTGCGGATGCCACCGCCGTCTGAGAGCAGAAAGGACGGGCAAGCCAGTCCCCGGGCCTCCATACCACGAGGGAGTGCAGCGGGAGCACCGGGGCCAGGCACTGTCCTGACCACGACAGGCCATGCGAAGCAGAGCCCAGATGAGGGAGGCCACAGCCCTGCGTTGCAGGAAAGCCCCAGTGCCACCCCCAGCCAGGCAGTGCCAGACCCGGCCTCCAGCCCGGGACCCAGGCCCTCCACCGGGGACCGCCGCTGAGCCAAGCACTGCCGGGAAAGGCCGGCCTGGGCAGGGCGGTAGATGGAGAGCTGGGGAGGCCAGCTGCAGCCACGTGCCCCGCTGCCAACCCAGCCCCACATGAAGCCCTTGGGCCCCCAACCCTGTTCCAGGCGGTCCAGCTGCAGCTCTGCCCACGGGCCCCAGCCTGCTGCCAGGTGCGGCGGTGAGGACAGAGGGGCACTTCCTGACAGCTGGGTAGGGAGGCGGAGCCAGCCTCGGGTTCAGGGAGTAGCCACTTCCCTCCCAACTAGCCGACCTGGCTCTGCGCACCCCAAGTGGCCCACATGATACCTGGGAGGCCGGAGCTGAGGTCCCCGAGGTCCGAGAATGGGTCCAGGCTCTGGGACTTGGTCCGGCCAGCCGGGGGGGCGGGAGGGCCCGGCTGGCCTCCAGGAGAGGACGAGGGGCCTGGACAGGGCGGAGGCGTGAGCACGAGGTCTCAGCATGACCCCACAGTGCCCTCCTCGCTCTGTGGACCAGACTTGGGGTCACCCAGCATGAGCCAGGCCCTGCAGCAGGTGGCACAGGGCCCGTGGGCACTGAGCAGCCATCACCGCGACAGGCACTCGTGATGCTTCCTGGCGGGGAAGATGGCCGGGCGGAGAGCAGTGATCCAGAAAGCCTCGGCCACCAGAGACGACGTCTTAAGTCACGCTTGTGCATAACGAGACTGTACAAGTCAGAGCAGCCAATGGCTGTCACCCCACAAAAGTCCGAGTTTTCCCCCCAACCCTGGGACTTGGCTCATGCAGGTGCTGACGCCGGCAGCTGAGCTCTGGGGCCAGGCGGGCGAGAGCCTCTTGGGGCCAGCACAGGCCCTGGAGACAGGATGGACCGGGAGGCTCCCCCAGACGGTGCCTGGGTGGGCCTGGCTGCGACCCTGCTGGGGCAGGAAGCACCCGCCAGAGCCCGGGGGCTCAGAATGGGGGGACAGGGGCTCCGGCTGCGAGGTGTACCTGTGGGGGTGGGGGCCCAGCCGTCCCAGCCGCCCAGCAGGTCTGGGTGGCTGGTGGAGGCTGTCATCCTGCTGGGCTCTGCCGGCAGATCCCCTGCGAGAAGGTGGGAAGAAGGCGCTGCTGGGGTGTCCCCGTGGGCTGGGCATGGCCCCACCTGCGGGGCTCCCTGCTCGCTGTGCCTGGCGGGGAGCCCACCAGGGCAAGGACCCATCTGCAGTCAGGCGCCCCCAGCACCCCTTACCCAGGTGCAGGAGGGCGCTGCTGGCAGGGGGCGGGGCGCTGTGCGTGGCGGGGAAGGCCGACGGTGGGGCGGCCGCAGAGTCCGGGTTCAGAAACTCGCCGAAAAGGTCGGGCTTGGAGCCGGGCTGGGGGTCTGGGTCAGACGACAGCAGGAGAGCGTCGAAGGGCTCAGCTGGGGAGATGCAGGGCGGCTTCGTGGGCTGCTTCCCGGGGCCCTCGTGACCCCAAAGGAGGCGCCGGGTGAGACAGTGCCCATTGGGTGAAGCCACAGGGACCTTCCCCAGAGCCTGCGGCCTTCGGAGCTGGGGAGGGGGCACATGAGGCCGGGATGGGCATTGGCCGCCCCCCCCCCACCCCCCGAAGCCCTCAGGACCAGCCTTCATCACTCACCCATGGGCAGGGAGGGGCCGCTGGCTGCGGCAGGCCCTTCCTGGAGGGTGCTCCTGGCACCCAGGGGTGGGGCTGGGCTTGTGAAGAGCAGGGGTGCCTCCCCGCCCAGCAGGTCGCAGGGGGAGCTCTCTGGGGCCACCGTCGGGGCCCCCAGGAGGCAGCTGAGCAGGTCGGCGTTGCTGGTGGGTGCGCCATGTGCCTGCGTTGGGGGTGCCGGCTGGGCCTCCGAGTGCAACCCCAGAAGGTCCACGCCCTCCTCCTGCAGGGGGCACTCCCGTGGGGCAGCTGGGGTGTCCACGTCCAGGATGGTGCCCCTCTCTGGGGCCCAGGCCCCAGGGCCCGGCGTGTCCTCATCTGCTGCAGCGTCCCTGCTGCTGCCCGATGTGGCTGCATCCTCGTCCGAGGGCTCGGCCTCGGCTCCGCACTCAGCTGCAGTGGGCGGGCCCCCTGCGTGGACGGGGCCATTGGGGCCCACCGCGGGCGCCTCCTCTGGAAGAGCAGAGGCCGGGAGGTTCTGAGCGTGGGCTGGGCTCCCCCCGCCAGGTGGACAGGAGTAGGGGCCGGCGCTGGGACGGGCCCCAGAGGAGGCACCCGGCTGGGCCTCAGGGACCGCAAACGGAGGGCAGAGCAGCGAGGGCCCGGCGCAGGGCAGACCCCTACCATGCCAGTCCAGGGAGCGAAGGAAGTGGCCGGAGTCCGGGCCACTGCTCGACGGTGAGTCTGACTCTGTGGCCTCAGCATCCGGAGACCCCGCCGCAGCGTCGTACTGGGCGCTGGAGCCCGGCTGCCGGGGCAGCTCCGGCTTCCCTGAGGGAGCGGAGAACTCAGCCACGGTGGACACTGTGACAATGCCGAGAGGCACCAGGCTGTGGTGCGACCCGACCCAACACAACACCCAGGGACAAGGCCTGGGCAGAGCTCGGTGGCTGTGCAGCCTCGCCCCCCGCCCCCCTCCCCCCTCCCAGCTAGCACAGGAGCGCTCGGGGCGCCCTGGGGGTGCGCCCAGGGGTGGGGGCGGAGGGCGCTGGCCTGGGCCGCGCAGCTGCATCCAGACACAAGGCTCTCACCGAATTTGGCCAGGACATCCTGCTGCTCCTCCCGGCTGGAGAACAGGATCTTGGGGTTGAGGCCCCGCATGCTCGCGCGTTCCCAGGGCGGGGGCTCCCGGCCGGGCCGGTCCCTGGGCCCCACCTCTACCTCCAGGTTCACCTGGAACAGGTCCGGGTACTTTTCCTGGATGTCGCAGGCGTCCAGGTCGTACCTGCAGGGCAGGCGCAGTCAGGAGGCACCAGGCTGCCGGCCTGCAGACCGCCACGGGCACCGGCCGCGACAAGGGCATGCGGCCCAGGACCGCAAGACCACCCGAGCCACGGGCCGGACTGAGGGCAGAGGCGCTGCTGTCCACCTGCCATCCACACGCCTGCGCAGACCACAGCCATGAACGAGGGCTGGGGAGGGCCACGAAGACGCGGCCGTCGGCGGTCACTGCCGCTTTGGAGGTCTGCTCTGGGCTAGGGACCGTGGGTGCCGGCAGGGGTGGGAGCAGGGCCAGGCGCGCAGGCCAGCTGGGGGCGCCACCACTCTCGCTGGGGGCAGTAGAGGGCAGCCTGAGCAACCTGGCTCCGCCAGGGGGCCACGGTGCTTCTGGTGCTGCGGGCGCCCAGAGGTGGCGGCGGCTGAGCCTACTCGGCCTGGGAGGAGCAGCCAGCGCAGATGGCCAGGGCCTCCAGAAGGCAGGAGCAGGGGCTCCAGGGGGCAACCATGCGCAGACGAACCTGCAGGCTGGGCTTGGGCAGCAGCAGCAGGGCCTCCCACCCGCCTCGTGGGCCTCCCACCTGCCTCGTGGGCCTCCAGGGCCAGCCTGGCCCCACTGGTGAGAGCACAATGAGGGTCTGTGAGTGGGCGGCCCTGCAGCCTGCCTGCAGGAGGGAGGGTCCAGCCAGCAGGGCTCCAGACAGGCCTCGGGTCACGCCAGTCCTGCCCACAGACATGGGGCATCCCCTGGCACGGGGGCCTCTGGGCCTTTTGGTCAATGCCCCGCCTTGCAGGGTGTCCTGAATGCCTGGGGTGGCCGCTAGTCCCCAGAGGGAGGAGGTGCCTCGCCCCCGGCCTGAGACGTGTCTGGCGCGGCACCTGCTCCAGGCAGGGGCCGGACCGGCAGCACCGCCCACGTACTTGGCAAAGCGCACAGTGGTGGCATTGCGGGGCACGAAGCCCGTGTGGAACTGGATCTGGAACATCTTCATGGAGGCCACCTACAGGGAGAGGTGTGCTGAGGCACTGGGCCTCTGGAAGCCCAGTCCCGCCGCCCAGGGCCTGGGGCACCCACCTTGGCCTGCAGCCGCCCTCCCAGCGTGGAGCGGGCGTGGTAGATGACCAGCAGCACGTCCCCTTGCACCGTGACGCCCAGGGGGATGACGGCCTTGCCGTCCTCGACTTTAAAGTCCCTGAACAGAAGGAAGAGGAACTGTCAGCTCAGCTAAAGCCATGGTCGCACAGCACCCCAGTCCGTGCCCACGGCCTGGCCACCCACCGTCCAGCAGTACGGCGCAGCCAAAAGGGCAGCGCTGCAGCCCAGGGCCAGCCAGCCAGCCGCTTACCGCATCTTGTCGTACTCCTGGGACGTGGTGGCCACGCGCTCGTCCCCCACGTAGACTTCGCAGAAGGGCCGGCAGCCGCCCCGCTGCTTGCTGAATAGCGGCACGGGGGCCAGCACCACAGCCCGCACCAACAGGGGCTTGCAGTGGGGCGTGATGGGCTCCTCGGCCACCATGTCGCACACGTACTCGATGTACCTGCGGGACGGCGTGGCCCATCAGGTGGGAGGGCTTTGGCTCCAGGCGACCTCCTCAGTCGGCAACCCAAAGCCCACCTCAGGCCCCAGCTCGGGGGCCGTGCAGAAGCAGGTCCCGCAGCAACAGTCAGCACCTGCCCTCTAGGTGCCTGGTGGGGACACTGCTGCTCACCACAGGCGCCCCAGCCCTGCCTCCCTCCAAGCATCAGCGCTGGCTGGTCCCAGACACGCCCACCCAGGACCCCCGCCGAGCCCACTGAGAGGCTTCCAGCAGCTCCCGCCACTCTGGAAGGGCAGATGCAGGGCAAGGGCCTGCCCAGGGATGCCCCTGTCCCCGTACCTCTTGTGGGACGGCCAGATGCCCGGTGGGCAGCGCTTCATGCTGAACATGTACACGGCGGCCTCGGCGGTGCTGAAGAGCCGGCAGAAGCACAGGAAGGCACACACGGCCACGGCGGAGGCCGCTCGCCCGTCCTACGGCAGGCACAAGCACCCAGCTCGCGCCGCCGCTCCAGGGCAGACCCACCCAGCACCCAGGGTTGGCCCCGGGCACCCTGGCTGTGGGCAGCGGGGAGGGGTCTGGGCCAGCTGCGTGGAGGAAGGCTGAGAGGCCTCAAACGGGGCTGGCAGGATGGGCCTGGTTGCAGCCTTGGGGAGCAGACAGCTGCCACATGGGGCCCCATGGGCCCAGAGAGGCCAGAGCCCCATGCAGAGCAGGGCACGGGCAGCAGTGCCCAGGGGCTTGGGAGCAGCCACCTGACAGGGTCCAAGGCCCTGCCCACGTCCGAGGCCCCGCAGCGCTCACGTCAGCATCAACCCTCCAGCCCGCCTGCACCTGGGCCCGTAGCCCTGCCCACTGTCCTGAGCAGCCTGGGCGCCCGGCGGGGATTGGTTGGGGGGAGGGGGCGTTTGCTCACCATTCCTGCCCAGCTTGCCCATGGGGGAGGCCTCACTTAACACACAGCACACTCCCAGACCACACCCCCAGCTGCGCGCCCCTCACCGTGCAGTGCACCACACAGATGTTCCTGGGGTCCTGCCGCAGCCACGCGTGCATGCTCCTGCAGACGCCGTATAGGCTGTGGAGGTGGGGGGCCCGCCTGGCCGCCCAGCCGCACTCGGACACCTGTGGGCACATGCTCAGCTGGGCCTGGGCAGCGTGAGGCCCTGACAGGCCCCTGGTTACAGCCTCCCATGGCGGCAGCCAGTCCTGCCCAGCCGGGTGGCAGCCCTGAGCTGGGGGTGGACCCGTCCCTGCACCTGTGAGCCCTGCAGTTGCTCACCCGACTGTGGAACCTGGAGGCCCGGTAGGTGCGGGGGCATAGGTTGTAGACAGCGTAGTGGCCGGCATGCCTGGCGTCCAGGAAGAGGCGCACGTCCTCAATGTTGTTCCTGATAGCCGACTCCACACCCTCCGCAGGGAAGGACATCACTGTGGAGAGCGCCGCTCAGCCGCCGAGTGGGACTGGGCCCGCCCCTGGCATGTCCTGGGGTGTGGTGCCTGAGCACGCGGATGTGGCCCAGGGCTCTGCTGGAAGGCCTTAGGCGCCCTCTCCGGGCCCAGAGCTCAGGAAAGGCGCAGACCAGAGAAGACCAGGTGGAGGACAATGGCACTGCCAACGGGGGTCTACAGGGGCGCCGGACAAGGGTCTGACCCCAGAGAGGCGGGGCCGAGGGGCACAGCCGAGAGACGGGGGTCGACATACCTGCAATCCTGGACGTGATGTAGGAGATGTCCAGGTCTCCCTTGGCATAGCTGGAACAAGAGTTGTGGGGTCACGCGGGAGCAGCTGGGTCGGCAGCGGGGAGCACGGCCATACCTCCACAGGAGCGCAGAGGACGCACCACACGCTGGGGGACATGGCCCACACGCCCCACGCCTGCTCGGCCCCCTTCCAGAAGCGTCACGGCCGCTTTGCCGGGAGAAGGGACAGAACAAGCCCTTCCACTCGAAGCACCAGCGACCAGGCGACCCCCCCATGTCCCCCAGAGGGTGCAGGCCAGTGCCTGCAGAGTGCGCAGAGCTGGTGCGAGGGCCTTCACTGGGCCAGGCGCACTCAGGCTGAGCAGTCAGGCGGTCGAAGACCACCCTGGGGGAGACAGACAGGAGCCCACCCAGCCAGGGCCTCTTCCTGCACAGGCCGTGCTGGCCGTGGGAGGCCACAGAGAACCCTGGACACACGGCAGGGCCCGGGAGCAGCACCTGGGAAGAGCCCAGGACATTTGAGCTCCGCCAAGGACACCTGCCCACACCCTGGACTCACTTGGCCACGGACTGGATGACCTTGGAGGAGGTGTCCTTGAGGTTGGTAAAGAGGCGCTCGGTGCCCCCCCGCAGAATGTCCAGCAGCCCGCTGTACGGCTGGTCGTACTCGGCGACCACTAGGCCTGCAAGCAGACAAGGCCTCAGTGCAGTGACCTCAGGGTCAGGCCCAAGCGGGCTGCGGTGAGCACCTGCCTGCCTAGCCCTGGGGCGCAGGGGCACCCTGAGGTCCTGGCCAGCATAGACCTGACCTTGCCGGCCTGGACCATCCCTCAAGGCAGGGCCTGGCACCCTCAACGAGCCCTGCCCCCGCCCGCCCCACCCAGTCAGAGGCATGTGGGGAGCCGGTAGAGGCAGAGGAACACGTGACAGCGAGGGGCGGACACGAGGTGGGCGGCTGCTGCGCAGACAGAGCTGCGGGAGGTGTGGTGAGGTCCCCAGCAGAAGTGCAGAGCGAGGCAGGCTCAGCACAGACACGCCCTAACACACTGGCGCACCGGCTCCTGGCCACAGCCTCCTGGCACCCCCCCACTTCCCAGAGACCCCGCCCAGCTGCTGCCCTCTACGTCATGCCCCGCTGCCACACGGGTGCCTGAGAGGCTGGGTTGGGCCAGCAGATGGGGGCCCCCCACGGTCTCACCTCCACTGTAGCCGCTGCTGGCCGGGCCCCCGGGAGTGTTCCCGTAGCCGCCGTTCTGCTCCAGGAGCTGGAAGGGTTCAGAGCAGGGTCCAAGGTGAGCCCCTGGGCCCCTGCCCCCGCCACTCTGTGCACACACGTCCCACGTCCGGCCCTGCCCTACCTCCCAGGCTCTGCCCTTTTCTGTTGTCGAGGTATCGTCAGATGCTGACCGAGGCTGCAGCGCCCAGGAGCCACTTGACTCAGAAAGGTGCCAGCCACAGGGGGCTTTGGTATACGGCCGGCCAGAACGCTGGCTCCCCACGAGCCCCCTGCCCCCGGGGGCATGCTCCTTGGCTCCCGGCCCCCACCTCCCTCGGGGGGCCCTCCCAGCTAGGCGCTGGGGTGGGGGCAATGACCCACCCGGGCCTTCCCACCGTGGGGAGTGCATCTCTTGCCGGGGCCGTGTGGGGAGCCGGGGAGCCGGGGACCCACCTCGGTGATGGGCGCCCGAGGGTTGACATCGCGGGCTGCAGCGATCTCCTGTAGCTGACTGACCATCTCCGAGATGGACAGCCGCTCCTCGGGGTTGACCTTCAGGGTGGCGCCTGTGGTGGGGAGCAGCAGAGTGACTTGCAGGCAGGGCAGGGTGTGGCAGGGGCGTGGCGTGGTATGGTGTGGGCTGGCCGGGGTCAGGATCCAGGTGGGGCAGGGTTGGGGTCTGCGCGGGGCAGACTCACGGATGAGGCCGTGGAAGACGGTGTAGCGCGTGTCATCGGCGGGGATGGCGTACTTCCCGTTGACGATGCGCAGCCGCGCGCCGTCCCCGAAGGGGTGCTGCCGGAAGCACAGCAGGTAGAGGATGCAGCCCAGGGCCTGTGGGACAGTGTGGGTGAGGCACGCTCTGCGGCAAAGCCGCATGGGTGGGAGGGGCCGGCACAGGGCTACGGCGTAGCTCGGGACAGACACGGCGGTGTCAAGTCAAGGCCTGGCCCAGGAAGGGGACTCACGAGGGGAGCCAGGGGCCAGCCAGAGTTGCTCTCGGTCACCACCTCAGGGGCGCCTGACTGCCCGCTTGCGGGCCCTGGAGGCCGCCCTGGCCTCGCCAGCGCCAGGCAGGGGAACACACCGCTTGTCCAGGGCCTGGGCTTGGTGCCTAGGGCATGGGGTAGCCGGTGCATGCGGCACCCCCGTCCTGAGGGACACTCCGGGGCTTCAGCTGTACTGCCCTCGCCTGTCACCCCTGCTAAACAAGGGGTGCGGCCAGGCCCAGCCCCATGCAGGATGCCTTCCTCTGAGGGACGCAGCCTGGACGGAAGGAGGGTCAGCAGGTCAGGCCCAGGCTCTGGCCCCCAGGTTGGCATGACACCACGGCCCGAGAGGCCGTGTCTGCTACAGGGTCCTGGCTCCCGAGGCCAGGCCTCCTGAGGAGACTGAGTGGCGACCTGCCACCCTGACCACCTGCAGTGCCTCTGCCGACTAGTCCCGACCCAGCCTCAGTGCCTGTCCCCAAGCAACCCCACGTGACAGCAGAGAAATGGAGGACAAACAGGACAGGAAGCCGCCACCACGGGCCCACAACTCCCAGCTGCACACGGCCGCCTGGGCAGTGCCCCCCAGTGTGGGCCAGGGAGACAGGGCTCACCCAGATGTCCTGCTTCTCCCCGATGGGGAGGTTGGAGTACAAATCCACGATCTCGGGCGTCCTGTACATGGGCGTGGTGTTGCGGGTGATCTGAAAGAAGCAGCCGCTGTGGGGGGCTGGCTCCTGCCGGCGCTGCCGCCTTCGAGTCACAGTTTAGAGCATCTCAGCTCTCCTTTCTGAAGGGCCGTCGGTGTCCACCCGTGTCTACCCTGTCCCCAGTCGCCTGTGGCCTCTGAAATGCCCGCCGCCTCCGGGTGCCTGTCTCAGTGTGAGGCGGCGGCCTCCCCGGAAGAGGCAGGGGCTGCTTGTGCTAAGTAGGCCTGGTAGGGGCGGTGCTGCTCCAGAGGCCCCTGGGTGTGCAGAGGCCTCCAAGCGCTCTCTCAGGCTGGAGAAACACCCAAGCCCACTTGCCCAGGGCGGGGTCCACTTTCAGGTGAAAGCACCCGGAGACCCGGGTACAGGGAGGCCCGGGGGTGCAGCCAGGGCTGGTCAGCCGCCAGCCAGGAGGCGGCAGGGTGGGACCTGACCTCCCAGCACCGGGAAGGGCAGACGCCCCAGGGCGATGGGCTCTGGGCCGAGCGCGGCACCTGGAAGGCACTGGGCCATGGGACCTCAGGCTTCTGCCAGCAGCAGCCTCTTCAGGGAAGGGCCCTCGAGGAGAACAGGCCAGGGGCGAGGCCGCCTCAGCACAGACCAGGGAGGATGCACAGGGAGCAGGCCCTGGGTCGCTGCAGGCCTCACCTCCTCCTCCACCAGCGCGCGCTTCTGGGCGCTCCAGCTGTAGTCGGGGTAGTGCGAGATGGTGGTGGCGCTGCCAAAGTCACACAGCTTGATGGTCCCCTGCTTACTGAGCAGCAGGTTCTCAACCTGCGGGAAATCAGGACCTGTCCTGGGGGGCAGGGGAGGGCCCCAGGGGCCCTGGCTCAGGCCCTCCTCAGACCAAGAGGCCACAGTAGTGCAGGTTCCTGGCCCACACCGTCAGAATGGGAGCCTCAGGAGAGACACGCTCACGGTCAGTCACACCCGGTGAGCAGGACCCACGTGCCCTTTAAATCTCTGGTCAGCCGAGCAAGCACCCAGGAGAAATCCACTGAGACACAAAAGGCTGCTCAAGAGGACCTGCAGGCAACCCAGGCCGCGCTTTAGGGCCCACACGAGGGCACAGCTACAGCCTCGCTGCCCCTGTGGAGCCTGGGGTCTGGCCTAGCAGTAGTAGGCAAGCGTCGGGGTTGATGTGGCCTGGCCAGGTGTGGGCGGGGCCGGGGCTGTGGCCGTAGGCCCGGCAAGGGGGAGGGTTATGTGAGGGGGGCTGGGCAGTTGTGGGCGGCACCCAGCGGGCACACCTTGAGGTCGCGGTGGATGATGGGCGGCTTCTGCTTGTGCATGTGCTGCACGGCCCTGCAGGTCTGGTAGAAGATCTTCAGGATCGCATCGCACGAGAGCGGGCCTTTGGATTCGTTTTTCTTTAAAAATTCCACCAGCTGCCCTAAAAGAGACAATCAAATTCCTACTACACGGTGCTAGAGAAGCAGCAGATAAAGCGCAAGCAGGAACCCAGGACGGGGCGGTACCAGGGAGGGGTGGGGTCCCAAGGGCCCCTCCAGAGGGCCTCCTTTTGGCAGCCTGCAGACCGGGTGCCTCTGTCCTCCCTACTCTAGGGCCCTGCGTCATCCATGCTGTGCCAGTCCAGCAACTGGCCCGCTGCCTGGAGGCCACCCCCAAGGTCACGCAGACCTTGGGACCCCACAGACTCTGAAACCACCTTCCCAGAGGCAGAGATGCGCCTGGGGCGCCCTCAGCAACAGAGCGCAAGTCCCACTGCCCGGAGGCCGGGCCTGGAGGCCGCCACAGCCCACAGGCATGTCAGAGATACCTGTCGGGGGCTGTGACCAAGCTGCTCAATGGCTCTTGGAAAGAGCCGCGTGGCCAGGAGAGGGGCTGGCTCGGCAGGTGCCCGCGAGCCCCGGCCACACAGCAGCAGGGCTCCGACAACGGTGCAGCCCTGAGTGTTGGTACTCACTTGGCCAGGCCCAGAAGGGCGGCACAGACACCCCAGGCCACATCTCTCAGGCAAGCCCACCTCTGTGGCCTCGCTGACCCTCCAGTGCTCATGGGAGGGCCCCCCTGGGGCTCACATCTGGGCGGGGTGGGAGTGGGGCCCGGTGCGGGGCTACCTCTGCAGAGCTCCGTGAGCAGCAGGAACTCAGCCTGCCCCGTATCCGATTCCTCCTTTCCTATCGACGCTGCAGAGCAAAACTGGACAATGTTGGGATGGCCAGAAAGTTTTTTCTGCAGGGCCTCGTTAAAGGAGAATTCATGGCGCTGCATGTCCAGAGCCAGACGCCTGTGTGACATGGTCACGGCGCCAAGGTGCCGGCTGCGTCGAGCTGCCCACAAGCCAGAGCCGGGCAGACAGGAGAGGGGGAGTAGCTGAGGGCAAGGACCACCACCCCGCCGGCCACAGTGGAGCAGGAGGCGGGCTGCGGGTGGCCCAGAGGGACCATGAGGAGGGAGAGTACCCGGGCCGGGTGAACAGCAGACGTGCAGCCGGGCCTCCTGCGCGGTAAAGCCGCCTGACAGCAGCGGGCATGTGGAACGAGCAGGGAAGCCCCGGGCCCCATCTAGGCATGCACGCACACATGCCGCAGAGAGCTGCCGGTCGCAGGTGTGGCCCTGAGGTACCTGCTGGGCTGGTCGCGACAGCCAACCCTGCTCCCGGCCACCAGGCACTGCGGGCCGGGCCGAAGGTCACAGGGGGGCTGGCGGGGCACGAGACTGGTGGGGAAGATCGAAGCCTGCGCTCGAGCGGAAGCAGCCATGCCAGCAGCATGGGGCAGACGGGGAAGGGAGCCCCGCAGCCCACTTGCATTATGGGCCTGGTGGCGGCTGCAGCCCTGGCAGATGGTGCAGGCCAGCCTAGAAAAGGATACCATGAAGCAGACCTCCTGGATGATGGCCCTATTCTGCTCCTCTTCGTTGGACAGCAGTCTCTGCAGCGGGAAGTGACACACACCAGAGTGAGCCCCATCTGCTCCCTGCCTTGCACCCGGGGGCCTAGGGCACACCAGCCGCCTGCTCGCGTCCGCTGGGCCGTGGGCCACAGACGTGGAAAGCGGTCTGTGGGACGCAGAGTGGCTAAAACGAAATGGCCGCCACTCTCCAGCAGGAAGGTGTAAAGTGCAACAGACTTAAAGCTGAGAGCGGGCGCGAGCCAGGGGCACGGAGCAGCGAGGAATACCCGCCAGCCACCAGGCCCCCCTCACAGATGTCACCCTGGGGCTCCTGGAGGCACTGTTGGGCTGGCCAGCACCAGCCCCAACAGGGCAGAGGGCAGCTCAGCTCAGTGCCTCCTGGGCCCGGCAGCCGCCGTGTTACCTTCAGCGCGTACTCTCGGCCGCTGCCCAGGTCTTGCGCCTCGTAGACAAAGGCAAACCCACCTGAAACAAGAACACACACGTCCTATCGGTGCCAGTGTCCAGCACGTTGGGCTTTAAAACATCTTTACTAAATACAAATTGGGTCGTGGCTCCCAGTTTGTTCCCCACAAAATTAACAACCCCAACTTATCCCACAATGCCTTCCAAAGACCCTGCTCCAAAGGCGAAAAGAGAGAAACATGAGAGCAGAGGTAACTGTCAAAGTAGATGAAAGAAAACCAAGGTCAGTTCGCTGGAAAGGGACGAAACGGACAGTTGCAGCGCAGTGGACAGAGGCCGGCCCAGCCAGGGGCTCCCATCGGGACTAACCAGGCTGCTCCAACCCCAGAAAGCCCCGTGACCGAGGGTCTGCGTGGTGAGCGCCTTTTAGCTTTTTGAGCGGAAAACTGCGTCACGCAATGAAAAGCAAACGACTCAGCAACTTCCCCGCGGGTGGCGTCTGTGCGGCCCAGAGGTGGGCTGGGGCCAGGCGTGTTCCCGGCCCAGCAGCCCAGTCAAGCCAGAGCGCTGCGAATGCCGCCAGGATCATGAGGGGCAGTGCTTTCCCCGGCAGAGGGCATGGCTTCCAGTGTGGGGACCCCAGGACCTCACCCCGAGGCACAGAACTGGACAGCAACGCTGTGCTTTGCACCCCAGGCTGCGATGGAGACAGGCATGGGAGCGTTGGCTTCGGGGCTCGCGGTCCACGCTGAGGGCAAGTTGATGGCCAGCGCCAAGGGCTGCACCCCCGACCAGGGGCTCCTGCCCAGAGGCTAAGGGGGCCTGAGGGCCAGGAGCAGGCTACGGGGGCCACGCCTGAGGACACGCCCAAAGCAGAGCCGAGCAGGCACCCGGGAAGCACTCGGTGCCATCCTGCTGCCGCCACACCTGGTCCCGCGAGACCCATGGCCCCTGTGCTGGCCGATGCTTGTGACCGGGAGGAGGGGCCGGCACTCTGGGTGTTAGGTGACCACGAGACGTCACGGCTGCCCGGCAAGGACTGCAGCGCTGCCATGCGCACCCCAGAGGAGCAAAGGCCCTGCCCATGGTCGCCACTGCTGCGCCCACACGCCGCGGGCGGGCACGACGCTCAGCGGCCTCGGCAGAGGGCGGGCACGTGTCCTCCCTGGACCCCGGGGACCAAGGAGACGGCCCACGTGCTCCAGTCCTGGAGGCCCGCTGATGGGGTGCCTGGGCTCGCTCTGACGGTCGGTGTATTTTGAATGATTTTAACAGTCTGGGGCGAAACAAGATTTTTAAAGAAGCGATGTTCATGTATCTGGGAGCAGTGAGCACGCAGCACGTGTCCTGCGCGCCCTCTACTCTCCTGCGGTTTTGAAACTGCCCACAACCAAGAGAGAAGACGGACCTCCAAGCTCGTCCCCGGGGCAGCGACCGCGGCGCTGAGGTCCTGGCGGGGGGTGCGCGCGCCCTCGCACGGGGTGGGGGGCAGGGACACCCCTCCACGGCGACAGAGCTGGGTGGGGGCGGCCGCTCGGAGGGAAGGCGCTGTTGGCCGGCACGGGAGGGGCCCGACACCCACGGGCAAGGGGCCGCGCCAGATGCTGGAACCCGCAGCACGTGCCGAGCTGGGCGTAGAGCCGCTTCGGGGCCCGCGCACTGGACCAATGGGGGCTACCGGCTGGCCGGTGAATGGGCCAATCCGCCCCAGGATTGAAAATGGCCCAATCCGACTTGTGGGCGGGGTGCCCCACAGAGGACACAAGCCAGGGTCTGCGGCGGGGGATAGACAGGGCCAGCCTGGAAGGGAGGACGGGCCGGCCGCAAGGGCGAAGGGGAGACTCCTGGGAGACTCCGCCCCGGCTCTTGGCAGGGGCGGCCTCGCACTCTGACGTCGCCTGAAGGGAGCCCAGGTCCCAGTGTCGCCGGACAACTCCCAGGAGCTGTGACCCTGGGTCTCTGACCCGCCTCTGGGGCTAGTGGTGCCCATCACACTGGTCAGTGCTGCCCAGACTCCTGGTGGCCGGTGGCGACACTCCCCGACGCTCTCTGGGTGAGGCGGCCCCGCTGTGGCTGCGTGAGCTCTTGTCTCCCTGTGTGACGAGCTACCGGTGGCTGGACCCGCGGCCCGAGAGCTCCGGCCCAGGGTTGTGTGCGTGGTGAGACCCTCGAGAGTGGCCCGTCCTCTGCGGCAGTGTCCTTTGTCAGGCTATAGCCCTTGGTTTGGTTTTTGATTTCTGGGGTTTTTTGGCGGCTCTCTGGTCTCAACCTGGGCAGGGGTGGCCGTTCCGTCCTTCCGTCCAGCCTCCTGCCTTGTTACCCTGTGCCCCCCCTTTCACAGGGACGTGAGAAGTACACAGATGGAGAGTCACGCAATGTCTGGCAAACCTGGGAGAAAAATTCTCCCGGTCCAAAGGCAGGCAGGGTTCTTGGACTTGACAGCAAAAACATGAATCACATAAGGAAAAACAGACGAAGCCGTGAAAACTGAAAATACTGTATCTTCAAAGGACAGCTGCCGCCTGAGCGCGCCCCCAGCCCACACCCTGCAAGGACACGCCACGGCAGGCTGGCTGAGCAGGTACTGGCGGCAGGTGCGCAATTCATCAGGCTTGGGTGGAACACGAGTTAGGCAGCACCCAGAGGAGGGGGCCAGACACGCTCCGTGGGAGGGTGGCAGGCCATAGAGCTCCCTGGCACACGCCTGGTGGCCCCTGAGCCCTGCAGACAGGAGCCTGCAGTTCTGCCACCTCCCACAAGTCCAGCCCGAGGCCCTCGCCCAGCCCAACACGGCACCAGCCAGGGGGTGGCAGTGGGCGGGGCCGTGCCCTCACAGTGCCTTGCACCAGCACAAACCTCAGAAAGCACAGGAATTCTCAGCAGGAAGTCCGCCAGGTCTCGATAGCATGTTCGGGGCAAAGAGCCGCTAACCAAAGGTATACCCGACACCTAGCCAGGTACACAGCAGCCACCGGACAGACTCACTCCCTCTCTTGAAGAGCTGCCCAGGTACCGCCCTGAGTGACCAGCCCGGAGAGGTGGACCCGAGCACAGGGAGGAAAGGACGCAGCAGCCGACCACCTGGGCGCCCCACTCGAAGGCAGGCCACGGCATGGCAGCAGGCGAAACCAGGGGCATCTGTGCCGACACCGGGACCTGCTTTAGAACAACTCAGAACAGACTTTGAAAAGGTCAGAGGGGCGCCTGCTCCCTACTCCTGCCCACAGCCCATCTGATGTTACAGGCCCAAGTAGCCCAGGAGACCAAAGTCTTTTCCCTAAATCATTTAACAGCAAGAACGTATCAACTGTGACCTCACCAGGGCACCAGCTAACAAAGCTAACGTGGCTACTTAGGGCTGAACATCCCCCATGGTGCTAACACCCTTCCACTCACTCACAGGACGAGCACTTACTGCGAGCATTTCCCAAGCCCTCTCAGCACCCCACGGCATGCGGGCCAGGACCCACTGCCCTAAAACCTGAAGAACCCTGATGCGGTGCAGGGCCCTGGCGAGGTCGCTATTTTGTGTGAGATACTTCAGGCAGGTCTCTTCCCTATTCTGCTGCATAAAGAGGCCTCCCGGACTGCAGGGGCTGCGGGGCCCTTACCTGGCCCCAAGGGAGGATCATCCCACCCAGCGGTGGTCAAGTGTCGAGGTTCCCCATCATGGGCATGAAGGTGCAGGCCTCGGGCTCCACCTCCCTCCTGCACCTGCAGCTGACTGGGGCGCACTCTTGCCCCCCTCCAACAGCGTGGTTCCCTGGGGCCCTCTAACTACCCCTCCTGCCCCACAATCTCCCCACCCTGCAGGGTGCCACAGCCATCAGAGGCTGAGTCTTTTTTCAAGTTCCACAAGACAAAAAACCACACGCTGCCCCAAATTCCTTTAATGACAAGGACACGAGGAAGGTCAGCCGGTTTCCTGCCTCGGATTGAACACCAGCAGTGGCAGGGTGGCCTTTGAGCTGCCATGGCCTGCTGAGGGCCTGGCCTCCCGCCCTCTGGCCAGCGCTGGTGCAAGGGAAAATGGTTCTGTTCAGGCACCAATGCCGACGACAGTTAGCTGTAAGTGTCACTGCCAACCCAGCCTGACAGCCCCGCGGGGACACAGGACAAAGTGCAAAGGAAACACAGAAGAGAATGGAGATGGGCTGCTCTGAGGCAGAGGCAGCCTCTGCCGGAAGAGAGAGGGCATCAAGGAAGCTGGAACTGGCAGGAGAACAAGCTGGCACCACTTCTGTGACTGACCGGTCAAACTGCAATGGTCCCGCGGGTCCCAGCTGTGGGCTCTGCTTGGCGCGACTTCCGCGGAATGGCCGAAGAGGCGGCGCGCCGGGCCAGGCCGGTGGACAGCAGGAAGCAGGGCCCGGGAATCGCCGTGCGCCCGCCCGGAGCCCAGGTGGGCAGGGCCCGGCCGCCCAGGGCGGCACTGTGCCCGCTCCCTGCTCCCCGGAACGCGGGGACCGGAGGTGCAGCCGCGTCCCGCCCACAACACACCTGCAGGACGCGACTTCCCCGCGGCCGCACCAGCTGCCGCGACGACCCGCCCCGGCCGCGGTCGGCCAGGAAGTGCCGGCCCGGGCGCCGGCCTCGCCCTCCGCGGTCACCGGGCCGGCCCCCGCCGCCCCGCGCCCGCCACCCCCGCCGCCCGGCCCCGCGCCGCCCCCGCGGCCGGCGCCCCGCGCGGCTCCCGCCCCCGCGGCCCCCGCGCCCCCCGCGCCCCGCGCGGCCCCGGGCCTCACCCTCGGCCAGGACCCGCCGCACCCGCAGCCGCAGCTCGCCCAGCTCCACCGTCTGCCCCACGAAGTCGGTCTGGTCGCGGCCGGCAGCGCCGCCCAGGGAGCCCGGGCCCGCCAGGAAGTCGAGCGCCGACTGCAGCAGCGACATGGCGGCGGCGGGCGCGGGGCGGCCGGCCCGGGTCCAGCTGCGTCCGGGTCCGCTCAGCAACCGCCGGCCCCGAGCCGCCCCATCTTCCGCCCCGGCGCGTGACGTCCGCGGGGCGCGCCGCGACCCGGAAGAGTCGCGCGCTTCACTTCCGCCGCGCCGGGCGCCCGGGCCGGCGCGGGACTGCGCGTGCGCGGCGCCCCTTCCGCTCGCGAGGCCCGAGACGCCGGCGGCGCGGAGGTGGGGGCGTGGCTCCCTCGCGGCTTCCGTAGGCAGCGGGCCCGGCCGCGCGCACCGGAGCCGCGGCGCCGCCTCAGGTAAGACGCCGCCCGCCGCCGCCCCGCGGGCCGCCCGGGACTCCGCGCCGCGGTCGCCTCGGGGAGGAGGCGGGACACGGCTGCGTCCGCGCGGCCCCGCCGGCCGCCCTCGGGCCCCGGCTGCGCGGAGGGCGGCCGCCCCGCGGGGCCCGCCGGGCAAGCGCGGTGAAGGCGCCCGGGGGCCGTCGGGGCGGGCCGCCGTCTGCGGGAGGGCGGCGGGAGGCGCCCGGAGGCCGGAGCTGCTCGGCGCCTGAGGGCAGGAGCCCGGGGGCCGCCGGGGCTCGGCCGCTCCGGCGGGAGCCCGCGGCCTGGGGCGCCGGCGGCCTGCAGCTGGGCCGACGCGGCCGCGGGGCCGGGGGCGCTCCCGCCCGGGGCGGCCCGCGAGAGGGCGGCGCCGCCGTCCTCGCCACACCGGTCTCCCCACACCACACAGGGGTCCTGGGTTCTCGTGCGCGTTTCTCTGTCTGAGACGGGAGTTGTCCCAGGTCTGCTCCCCTCACGCAGACCTCTTTGCGAAGAGTATCGCCAGAGACGGGGCTCCTGTGGCGCGGGGGTCAGCGCGGGCAGGCCAGCGGCGGCCCCTAAGGCCTGGGAGCGGCCCACCGGGCGCGGCGACTCTCCTGTCTCCCCGCCGCCCTCCGCCTGCCTGTTCTGCTCCCCGCTTCGTCCCCGGGGAGACCTCTCACCCCCACATAAGCTCTTGTGTGCATACATAAATAAATCTTTTTTTGAAAAAAGAACATTACCTGAAACGAAGGGGATCATTTCGTAGCGGTGATGGGATCGCGTCATCCAGAGACTTGACTGCCCTAAACCGTTCTGCGCCTCCTAGTAAAGCTGTACAACACGTGAAACAAAAACTAATAGAAGTGCAAGGGGAGACAGACAAGTCCACAGTCGCAGTCGGAGATGTCAATACTCCTTTCCCAACAAGGGACAAGAAAGTACACAAAATCACCAAAGATAAGTAACATGTGAAAACCACTATCAGCCAACTGGACCTAATGCATGTTTACAGAGCACGCAGCACAGTAACAACAGAACACACTTCTTCAAGTATATAAAGAACATTTATCAAGATAGAGCATATTCTGGATTCTGAGCCAAGTATGTTCTCTGACCACGATGAGATGAAGTTAGAAGTTAATAAAAGATAACCTAGAAAGTCAATTATTAAGAAACCAAATGACTCACTTTCAGTTACCCATGGGTCAAAGGGAAATCAAGTTTAAAGTGAAGGAAAATGGAAATGCAGTATTTCAAAAATTGTGGAACGTGACTAAGCACTCCTAGAAGTCTTAAATCAATCACCTTAGCTTTCATCTTAAGAACTTAGAAAAATAAGATTAGGTGAAATGCTAAGTAGGTGTAAAAAGGAAATAAGAAATATCAGAATGGTAGTCAATAAAATAGGTAACAAGGGCCTCCCCGGTGGTGCAGCGGCTGAGCACTGGGTTGCGAAGCTGCCCGCGGCCTCTGCGGCGCTGGTTCGATCCCTGGCTGCTCCCCGGCCACAGGAGGAGGGTCCCACATGGCGCGCAGACCTCTCCTGCCGCCCGCTGCTCCCCTCTGCAGTGTACTTCAGTCCTTCTGCCTGATCTGCTCCCCGCTCTGGCTCTGGTGAACTCTCTCACCCTCCCGCGCTTCTGACTGTACCCAGTGCTTGTATAAGTAAATAAATAAATCTTTAAAAAATAATAATAAAATAAAATAGATAACAAAAGTAGAATCATTAAAGCCAAAAGCTGATTCTTTGATTTCAATAATAGAATCTTGGCCAGATTGAACAACAACAAAAAAAGTATTCACAGTATCACAGATGAGAGCAATGGCATCACTGTTAAAAAAAGAAAAAAGGTGAATATGATCAACTTTGTGCCAGTAAATTCAACAACTTAGACTAAACAGATTTCTCAAGAGACACTATACAGCTCACTAAAGAAGACATAGACAACCTGAACTTCCCTGTGTTTTATAAAGCAGTGGGTTTGTAGTTATCAGCTTTCCCCCAAAGAAAACTTCGGGTTTGGGGCCTCCCTGGTGGCGCAGATGATTGAGTGCAGTGCTGTGAAGCTGTCTGCAGCCTCTGCAGTGCCATTCGATCTCTGCGGGCCTTGGAGCAACCCTCCTGGCCAGCAGACCTCTCCTGTCTCACCTGCTGCTCCCCTCAGCAGTGTCTTCAGTCTGTCTGCTTGTTCTGCTGCCGTTCTGTCTCTGGTGAATCTTCTCACCCTCCCGCACATGTGGCCTGTACCCCAGCTCTTGTATAAATAAATCTTTTTTAAAAGATTTATTATTTATACAAGCACTGGGTACAGTCAGAAGCGCGGGAGGGTGAGAGGATTCACCAGAGCCAGAGGGGACAGCAGAACAGGCAGACGGACGAAATACACTGCTGAGGGGAGCAGCGGGCGGCAGGAGAGGTCTGCGCGCCATGTGGGACCCTCGCCAGCGGCCGGGGATCAAACCGGCACTGCAGAGGCTGTGGGCAGCTTTGCAACCCAGTGCTCAACCGCTGTGCCACCGGGGAGACCCAAAATAAATAAATCTTTAAAAAAAATTTTTAAAGCATATAGATCGAGAAGTAGTAAGTAAAATTATTTGAAAATGACATCATCTGTATTAGAGTACCCAACGTTGGCTTTGTTGACTTTATAAGTCAGACACTCCTTTTTGGGCTGGAAAGGTGCTGCATGATAGGATGAGCAGCACCCCTACTTCTACCCCCTGGATACCTACAATACACTCCAGTTGTCACAACTAAAAATGTCTTTAGATATTGCCAAATATCTGCCGAGGGACAAAAATCTTTCTCATCTGAGAGCCTCCATTCTTTGTGGGAAACCAAATGGAGTTTCCAAAAACTAGCTACCAAAACTAGTTGTAGAAAATACGATTATGTACCAAAAAAAAAAGTGTTTATATGTAACAACAAATATCAAAAGCAAAATGACAAAAAAAAATTTTTTCAGGAACAAATAGTAAAATGGGGATAAATTATAAAAAGCTCCTTTTAACAAAGATGGCATTGAAAGTAAAGAAGGAAGCTCCTGAGAACGTTGGCTTCAGCATTGGAAGCACCTCCCAACACGAGCCAAAGCAAAATCTTTGAAGGCTAAGAAAGCTGCTGGAAGGCATCCACAGCCACCAGAAAAAAATACATCCACACTTCACCCACCTTTCGGAGGCCTAAGTTACTGTGACTCCAAAGGCAACCCAGATATCCTAGGAAGATGCTCCTAGGAGAAGCAAGGTTGGCCACTGTACCATCACCACGTTCTCCCCATCACTGAGTCAGCCGTGAAGAAGACAGAAGACAACAACGCGCTTGTGTTCGCTGTGAATGTCAAGGCAACAAGCACCAGATCACACAGGCTGTGAAGAAGCTCTGACATCAACATAGACAAGGTCATTGGTCTGATCACGTTTGATGGAGAGAAGGCCTATGTGCCCCTGACTGGTGCTTTGGATGCTGCCAACATTCCAATTATAATTTAGAATACATGTGTACAGGTATACATATATGTATGTATAGATTATATAAAATATGCAGACTATGCGTATATATAAAGCGTGTTCTGAGTATGATTTTTTTTTTTTTTACCACAAAAGAGAATGCACAAGGGCCTCCCTGGTGGCGCAGGCAGTTGAGCACTACACTGTGAAGCTGGCCACGGCCTCTGCAGTGCGGGTTTGATCGCGGCCTGCCAGCGAGGGTCCCACATGGCACAGCAGACCTCTCCTGTCTGGCCCGCTGCTCCCCTCAGCAGTGTATTTCAGTCAGTCTCCCTGTTCTGTTCCCCGCTCTGTCTCTGGTGAATCCTCTCACCCTCCTGCGCCTCTGGCCTGTACCCCGGTTCTTGTATAAATAAATAAATCTTTAAAAAAAAAAAGGGGGGGCGTGCACAAAACTTATACACTGAAAAAATTTTAAGGCGTTATTTAGAGAAATTAAAGTCCTTAATAAATGCAGATATATTCCACATTCATAAATTGGGGGATTTAGTATTGGTAACATAGTAATTCTATAGGGCCTCCCCCGTTGAGCACTGTGATGTGAAGCTGTCCACATCCTATGCAGTGTGGGTTCAATTCCCGGCCGCCCAGGGAGATTCCCACATGGCGCAGCAGACCTCTCCTGCCTTGCCTGCTGCTCCCCTCAGCAGTGTATTTCAGTCAGTCTGCCTGTTCTGCTCCCCGCTCTGTCTTTGGTGAATTCTCTCACCCTCCCATGCCTCTGGCCTGTACCCAGTTTCAATTCTCTAACTTCACCTGTAGATACAGTGCAGTTCTGATAAAAATCCCAACAGACTTTTTTATAAAAATTTACAGCTCTGATTCTGAAATTCATTTGGAAACACAAAACCGTACAGCCAAGAGAAAATCTATGAGTTGTTTTTCACATAATAACAAAGCGTAATTCATAAAAGTCTCGATAAACTGGACTTCACCAAAACCAAGAACTTCAAAATACATTGTTGAAGATGTCCTTCATTAGGTGAATGAGTAACTAGTACCTCCATAAAAAGGGGTATCATTCAGTGATAAAAAGAAATGTGCTATCTAGCCCCAGAAAGGGGCTTTCTAGCCCCAGAAAGTCATGGAGGACCCTCAAAAATACATATCTAAATGAGATAGACCAGTCTAAAAGGCTAAATACTGTATGATTCCGACTTTGACTTTCTGGAAAAGGGAAATTATGGTGACCAATTCTGGGTGAGGGAAGGAAGGATGAATAAGGGGGAACACAGGAGATATTTAGGCCTGTGAAGGTAACCCTCTATGATATAGTAATGGTGAAAACCAGTCATCACACGTTTGTCAAAACCTGTAGAAGTATTCAGCACAGAGAAGGGCCCAAAGTAAACTCTAAGCTGGAGTTGGTGATGTGTCAATATGGGCTCATCTCAAATGTGCCACTAATGCAAGATTTTTTTTTTTTTATTTAAAGCAGGGTTGCTTTTCTTTTTTTTAATTTATACAAGAACTGGGGTACAGGCCAGATGCGTGGGAGGGTGAGAGGATTCACCAGAGACAGAGCGGGGAACAGAACAGGCAGACTGACGAAATACACTGCTGAGGGGAGCAGCGGGCCAGACAGGCAAGATCTGCTCGCCATGTGGGTTGCTCCGAGGCCGGTGGGAATCGAACCGTTACTGCAGAGGCTGCGAACAGCTTCACAGCGCTGCGCTCAATCGCCTGCACCACCAGGAGGCCGTAATGCAAGATGTTAATAAAAGAAAACAAGGGTGGGGGGAAATGGTAAAGGAATTCCTGGGAACTTTACTTACCACTCAGTTTTCCTATAAAACTAAAGGTGCTCAAAAAAAAAAAAATCTACTAATTAAAAGAATGTGTGTGTGTATAATCTCTGTGTGTGTATTTACATACACATGCATACTGTTGAGAGGCTGAAAACTCAGACCTGGGAGGGTGATGTGCAAGTCACGTTTCTGATAGTGAGTTGTTCTGAGAGTGTATAAATAAGTATGTAAGTTATATATTTAACTAATTAGACTTTTTTTAAAATATTTGCATTAATTAACACTTTAGTAGGCGGGTGTATATAAACAAAAGTACTGGTGGGCTCTGCATAATCTTTGGAGTGATGTCCAAACTTGCCTAGCACATGCAGGGCTCTTTGAGATTTAGGCCTAGCCTTGTCAGGTGCGTTCAGTTTATCAAACCTCGTGTACTTCGTTGCACACCACGCTTTGCTTATTGTGTACATGCAGCCAATTCCTTTTTGTCTTTCAATAATCACATCATTGTTTAAGGATGAAGAGAGGTGCTCCATATAAACTTCCTGAAACAATGCTTGGTACTTGTAAATTCTTGATAAATGTCATGTGTTTTTTCTTTTATCATAAATATTTCCAGACTGGTCCCTGGCATCTCGCACTCTGATATTTCCCTGACTCAACTCAGGCCAGGTAAACACTGTTCCCACTACATGTAGGGCAGTACTCACGGCACTGCCGCGTGATTGTCCTGGCACAGTGTAGCCACCACAGGCCACGCAAGCCTTCAGTTATCTACTCTGCTAGGAGTTTCAGCCCCTTGTCTTTAGCCTCCCTCAACTCTGTGCTCTTCAACTTTCAGTCCCGCATTTTATTTTCCATTGCCACGAGCCTTAAAAACGTGCGTATAAAGAGCAAGCGCAATCCTGAGGAAAAGAGGCGTCCTCTTGCCTGACTGTAGTAAGCAGCAGCAGTGGGCCTCCCTGGTGGCGCCGGGGTTGAAGACTGCTGTGGAGCTATCGCCGTGGTGGCACCAGTTGGCAGCAGATCTGTGGAGACTCGAGATGTTTGCCCCAAGGCTGGCAAGATCGTGAAAGACAGGGTGCGGGGAACTCTGCAAGTCACAGTTCTGACAGACTTGTAGCTGGCCTGTCAGTTCCAGAAACTCCGCGAGGACACGGCAACCCACAAACAGCGCCGAGGATCCCAAGGACATTTTGCCACCAAAGATATTCAGGTAAAAAAGAGGCTCAATCAGCCAAAAGGAGATGCGAGCTCAACCATGCTGGGGTGCCCGCGATCGGGGCGGCACAGCAGAGCTCGTCATTCTGGTCATAGGGTTTCATGACCAGCCCCGCTGGGCCCGTGGGCGTGGGGTCCTCTGTCTGCGGTAGTGTCTGTGCCCCAGAGTCCCCATGGAAAGGCTGGGCAGACCTGGGGTCCCCGAGCTGCCTAGGGCCGCTCCACGCTTACTCCGTTGGCCTGGCCCACCCGCCCGGGGGTGCACACAGAGCACTGCATGGAGCCCCTGTGCCCCAGCAGCTGGGGTGAGGGTGCCAGTGGCAGGGCGGGCGGGGCCTCTGGAAAAGGCGGAAAGCCGGGCAGACATGTACTGGGGGGCGAAGCCTGGGCCGAGGGCTCTGACGGGACAGTCAGCCGCCCGCAGGGCTGGGGGGGCGCGGGCCTGTGCAGGTTTCAGTGGTCTGTTTTGGCCTGGGCGTTGGCCATGGCGCATGGCTCCTTTCTGTCTATTTTCTCTCATCGCAGACAGATGGGGGTGCACTTAAGCGGCAGGAGTCTGGACACTTGGGGTTCCCGGTGGAAGTGGCAGTGTTTGGGGGGGCCTATGAGGTCATCTCCTGCCTCAGTCTCTGTGGAGAGCTGAGGGGCCCTTTCCTGTCTTAGCGGGACCCCTAAGCCCGCCTTGGCACGAGCCCACCTGACCTGCTCCACTCCGCAGGGAGGCACCGCGGTGGGCTTGGGGTTCCAGACATCCCTCCCCCACACCCCAACTTTTCAGCACCACCTTCCTGCCTTTCCAGTCCCTGGGAATGTCTCAGCTCTTCTGCTGAGACGAGGCGCTTCCAGTTTCAGCAGCAAACTCCTCTCCCGCCAGTCCCCTGCTGCCCAGGCCCACCCAGATGACTTCCCCTCAGCCCCTAGACCCGCAGGCGTCCTGGGCAGCCCTGCCGTCCCGCGCCCCGCCTGTCTCCAGCCGAGGGGCTGGCCTGTGCCCACGGCCTGCCACCCTGTCAAGGCTCCAGGCCACGCGGGCTCCGCCTGGACTCGGTGTCCTCAGGCTGCCAGGCACCCTGCAGCCCGCCCCGGCAGCTGGAGCCTCGTGCCCCATGTCCCGCTGGTGCCAGGGTCTCCGGCCCAGAGGCCTATCTGCTGGCTCTGGCGTTCTGGCCAGACCACCGCGGTGGGCTGTCGGGGCCACACTGGGGACACTTGCTTCCGGGGCCGGCCCCCGGGACCCCCTCGCCAGCAAGAGGCGGCACCCCTCTGTGGTGCCTGCAGAGGTGCAGCCAGGGCCAGGCTGACCTGAAGGCAGGGCCTTGATTGGCCCAGAGGTCACAGACCCTGTGCCCCTTAAGAGAAGCACCCACCAGAGTCGCGTGGGGGGGGGGGGGCGGGGGCGGGCCGCCCAGGTTGCAGCGCAGCTTCATTTAGTGGCCAGCAGCATCCGGGGCTTAGGCCCTCCCTGGCGTGCCCACCACAAGTGCCGGGTGCCACCTCCTGCCACTGCCTTTTCTCCTGGGGAGGTTGAGGCGCAGACGCCAGGCTCTGCAGCAGCAGGACAGGCGGAGTAGGGTGCTGGCACTGCGCCTGGAGAAGAGCTGTGGGGAGCCTGGGAGAGGATGGCGGGGCCCGTCCTGTCACCCCGAGCCCCCGGCAGCCGCAGCCCACCTGCTAGACCCACCCTTCCTCCCAGGCCTCACCATGTCTGGGCCGCCGACCCCAGAGCCAGCCCTCGACAGGCAGGAGGACCCTGCCAGCGGGATCCAGCACTCGCACCGCATGCTCAGCTTCAGTGACGCCCTGCTGTCCATCATCGCCACCGTGATGGTCTGTGCGCCCCCAAGCCTCCCTCAGGCCCACACGCCCTCCAGAGACAGCCTTCTCTGGCGCCCGCCCAGCGGGGCACTGGCCAGACAGCTTCGGGCAGCAGCTAGGCTCCCCCTGGGGGTGGGCCCCGAGTGGGCCAGGTGGGAGGGGGCGCGGGCGCCTGGGCACAGGCCAGGGCACCCCCTAAGAGCAGCCTCGTGTCTGCTCTGCAGATCCTGCCTGTGACGCACACGGAGCTCTCCCCGGAGCAGGTACCTGGAGCCCGCGCTGCGGGGGGGCGGGGGACTGCTGGCCAGGTGGCAAGGGCAGTACAGCTGACCCTGGCCTGGAGGTGGGCGCCGGGGCTGTCTGGAGGTGCAGGACCTGAGCGGAAGCGGTCCCCAAAGCACCCCCAATCACCGACTTGGAGCGCCTGCTGCAGGGCGAGAGGCCGCCCCCGGCGTGGGAGTCACTTCAGAGACTGGGAGCCCGGGCGGTGGGCGGGTGCACGCGGACCTTGCCCCACACGGCACCTGCGGCGCTGGCCAGCGGCCGAGGCCCAGGTGGAGGCTGCAGCAGGGGTGTCCGTGTGTGGGCCGAGCGGGACGGCCTCTGACTGCTCTCTCGTTTCCCAGCAGTTTGACAAAAGCATACAGAAGCTTCTGGCAACCAGGATCGCCGTTTACCTGATGACGTTTCTCATCGTGACGGTGGCCTGGGCCGCACACACGAGGTAAGCCATTCCCTCCCCCGACTCACCCCAGCGGCCCGCTCCCTGTCTGCCCAGGCCTCGCTTCCAGGGGTGCTGCTGTCCTGGCTCCCCGAGGCCAGGGCAGGCAGCTGTGCCACCTCACCGCTCCCAGAACTGGGAGGGGCTGCCCTGCGGACAGGGTCGGGTCCAGAGCTCCTCTTAGTGTCCCCGGGAGACGCCAGGCCCAGGGTCTTGTAGCCGCCCCCCGCAGGAGCCCCATGGGGGCAGTGGGGTGGGCGGGAGGAGGCGCCCTCGGGGTCTGCAGCACGAGGCCCTTCAGCACGGCACTTGCGTTGGCAGTGTCTCTTCCAGCCAAGTGGCTGACTCGAGGCGCAGGTGGCCACCGGGGGGGCCCCACGAGGACTCTCCTGTGCCTCCCTGACAGGGCAAGGGCCGTAGCTGGCAGCAGCTCACTGACTGAGACGTCCCCTGCCCAGCCCTGCGGTAGCCCTGCCGGCTGGACACCCTGCCAGACGCGCAGCGAGGCCAGGGCCACAGGCCCTCACACCGCCAGGCTGGGCGCTCGCAGCACTCTGCCCTGGTCAGGAGGGCGCCCAGCGGGTTCCGGAGGGTTGTCTGTAAGCATCGGCTTTGGACCCCAGGCCGAGGCGGGCCCACTGGAGGTCAGAGCGCGGCGGCTTCCACTCTCCTGGGCGTCGGGCCACCTCTGGGGCATTCGGGCACCAGCAGCCCCCAGGGCCCGCCCATACCCAGGTGGGGTGCGGCACGGAGCGCCCCAGGACCCTCGTGCCCACAGCCAGGGCCTTCCCCAGGAAGCAGGCCCCTCGAGGACTGGGAAGGGGGGCAGCCGGAGGGTGGGGGACAGGTGCCTGCGGAGGCTGCACGCCTCTCTGCACGTCCGCTGCCCTCCAAGCCGCGCTCTGGGTGGGTTTTCAGTCTGGCCTCGAGCGGTGTCCTTAGCTCTGACCGGGACTGCGCTGAGGGTGTCCGCTGCTCTCCCGCAGGCTGTTCCAGGTGGTGGGACGGATCGATGACACCCTGGCCCTGCTCAACCTGGTGAGTCGGCGCCTCTGGGCACTGTCTGGGCCCTGCAGTGGGGCCCCTCCAGGGGATGCCCTGAGATCTGGGGCCCTGATGGGGACACAGCACCTCTCTGGGCGGCCCCGCCCACCCTCCTGCTTCTTGCCTGACCTCCTGTCCACCCCTAGGCCTGCATGATGACCATCACTTTCCTGCCGTTCACGGTGAGTGACCGCGGCTCCCTGCCTCCCCCCAGCCCTCAGTGCCACTGGGGTCCGCTCTGAGGCACCTCCTACGGGGCAGGCCAGCCGGGTGGGCTGGGGAAGGAGAGCCTGGGGTCTGCAGGCTTGTCGGGGAGAGGGCCTTCCAGGGGTCCCAGGCAGGACGGCGAGGGCAGAGCCCCCCAGCTGGGGTGCCACAGGCCCACGGAGGGGCATCCCCCGGCTCACCGAGGCTCCGCCCTGCCACCCCCACACCCCCAGCCCGAGCCTAGTTTGGATCAAAGGCCGGAAGCAGCGGCTGGTGTTGCTGGGGTGGGCGCCCTGGGGAACCTGGTTTTGTTCTGTGGCTGCAGTTCTCCTTGATGGTGACCTTCCCCGAGGCACCCCTGGGCATCTTCTTGTTCTGCGTGTGTGTGATCGCCATCGGGGCGGTGCAGGTAGGTGGGGACGGCCTGCGCCCACGGCCCCAGGCCCCTCTCCACCAGCTCTGAGCGCAGCCCTGTCTCTCGGGGACCCACGCCCCAGGACCCGGCAGGGCAGGGGGCTGGCTCGGGTGGGGTGCCTGGCCGGAGCCCCGGAGGCCTGCAGCCCCCTCTCGCACAGGCGCTGATCGTGCTCTATGCCTTCCGCTTCCCCCACCTCCTGAGCCCAGCGCTGGCCTGCTCCGCTCACCGGGCCCTGTGCCGGCGCCACGTCCTGGGTGTGGTGCTGCGGGGCCCCGCCCTATGCTTCGCTGCTGCCGGCTGCTCCCTGTTCTTCTACCCTGCGGTGAGTCTGAGTCGGGCCCGCAGGGGCCGCTGGGGACGGGGCGGGGCCTGCAGGGCCTGGGAGCCAAGGGCTAGGCTGAAGTGTAGGCCCTGACTGGCTGGGGTGAGAGGCACCTCCGCTTGGTGGTGGAAGAGGAGGTGCCTCGCAGCCCGTGGGGCCCAGCCCCATCTCACTGGGTGTGGGGACAGCCTGGGGCCGCGTTCCGGGACCGTCCACCTGTGGGGTCAGCATGCGCTCGGATGCAGGCATCACGCTGGGAGGTGGTGAGCCCCAAGAGAGCGAGCAGGGAGTTCGAGAAGCCAGAGACGAAACTGCAGGGCAGGATGGCGGTGCAGTGGTCAGAGGAAGGGCCCAGGGGAGCGACCCCCGTGGAAACCTGCCCTGGCCCGGGAGCGTGAGGGGCACATCGACAGCTGGCTCTGAAGGGGATGGGTGACCCAAAAGGCTCGGTCAGCTCGGCGGGACCTGTTTTCGGGGACACAGTCTCCTCGGGTGCCCACTCTTCAGGACCGAGGCGAGCCCCTCCTTGGAGCCGCCCGTGGCCTGAACCATGGAGTGAGTTCACACTGTGCCCTGATGGTCGTGAGAACTGAGAAGGCGTCGGGTCAGCACTTCGGGGGTTCCTTCCCTGTGCGACATGGCGAGCATGAGCGCTGGACAGAAGTGGCCACAGCCGCAGGCTGAGGGCCACCGAGGAGCCTCCCAAGGGCGCAGGTCAGGTGCAGGTCGGGCTGTGCCCTGTGTGGACGAGGAGAAACCAGCGAGGGCCTCGAGAGGCGAGGACAGGCCAGGTCTGCGCCAGGCGCCCAGGCTGTGTGCCCAGGGCGAGGGTCGGTATTTGGGGCGGGTGGGGCCTAAGCCAGGAGGGCCGCAGAGCTGCCAGGGCCTTGGCCAGTGGGCATCGTGCTGGGTCCATGTGGGCAATGAGCAGGCCCTGGTGGAGTGATGGCCGCAGGGTGGGTGCCTTGGGCCAGCAGGGTGAGGACTGGGCAGGGCTGCCAGGCCTAGTGCTGCATCCACCATGTTCCTTTGTCTCTCCCCGATGGTGTGGTTGGCTCTCCACCCGTCTGCTCCTGCCCTCCCCACCCTTCAGGCTGAGACCTCCCTGCTCCCTGGCCCACCTCTGCGCAAGGCCACGCCCCTCCCTCAGCCTCCCCTGGCCTGCTGGGCCCAGCACCAGGCCCACCCTCCCGCCGGCCCAGCCCCCACAGGCCCCCCCAACAGGGCATTCAGCACCAGCAGTACCCCCCCATGCAGTGACTGCCCCACCCCAGATGGCCCCTGGTTGGGCACTGTGGTGTGTCCCCTCCCCATGTGGTGACCTGGGAGCCCGGCCCTGAGGGCCAGGCATGGCACAGAGGGGGGCGGCTGGCCGCTGGCAGCCCCTGTGGGACGCCCTGCCTCCCTGAATGCTTCGGCCCATACGTGCCCGCGGCTGACCCTCTCTGAGGCTGCAGCTGGCTGCCCCGCCTGTCCGCAGCACCTGCCCCCACCCCAAACACCCTCCAGCAGCGGACGCCCCCCTTTCCCAGCCCCCACCCCTCACCCACCTCCTGACGCTTTTGCTTCATCCCAGGCACTTTGTGAGATCGGAGGCTTTTGTGACGGGCCCTCGCCCTGAGCGCAGGCCCGGCGTGGTGGACGCCCTCCCCCACGGGGGCAGGGTGGCCAGGTCCCACCACTCTTCAGAGGGCCCTCCGGGCGTTTCCGCAGCGTTGGGCCCACCGGCCCCCTGCTGCCGGGCGCCTGGGTCTCTGCCACTAGGGCATGTGTTCTAGGCGCTGAGCCTGGGCTGGCCTGCGCCAGCCTCTGCTGCCGCCGCCGCCCTGGGCGCAGACCACAGCTGCTGCCCGCCCCTGACGGGCATGTCTCACACAGTCCTACCTGCTGATGGCGATGGTCGTCTTCCTCCCCTACGTCAGCAAGGCCGCCGGCTGGTGCAGGAGCAGGCTTGTGGGTAGGCAGGGGCGCTGGGCAGGGCACGGCTGCCTCCAGGGCCCAGGCCAGGCCCCCCACAGACCATGTGCTCCCCTCCCTTCCCAGGCCCCCCGGAGCCCCCCACCGAGGTCGTGGACTTCTTCACCTTCGACCTGCAGGAGCCGCTCAGCAAGGAGCGAGTGGAAGCCTTCAGCGATGGGGTGTACGCCATCGTGGCCACGCTGCTCATCCTGGACATCTGGTGAGGGCCCAGCCAGCGGCACCCCTGCTCGGCCCTTCCCCCCCCCACCCCCGTGCCAGTGACCGCCCATCCAGAGTCTGATCACAGCGCTCAGCCTTAATTCCTGTCTCGCCTGCGTCTCCCAGCCCCAGGCACACTCCCGGCCCTACTCCCTGCCGAGCCGCGGCTCGTCCTCTCAGGCTGAAATTCTCGGCTCTTATATCCTGGTTCTGCGAGTGTAAAGCCGATTCTGCAAATTCTCTCAGCAGCTCTTTCCCAGGGACAGCATGAGTTTTTTCAAACGTGGAGCAAATGTTCTTCGGCACTGAGCCGGGGGACCTGGCAGGGGCCTGAGCTCTTTCTGCACCCCAGCCCTGGGCCGGCTGTCTCCTGCCCCCCACCACTGCCAGGAGGGGAAGGGGTCAGCTGCCTGGGGCCATCGGTGGCTGAGAGGTGGGGCCAGTGGCTCCCTGCAGGGGCCTGCAAGAGCCACAGGGCAATGGTCCTGAGTGCAGGCTTTGCCCTTCCTGAGGCAGCTCAGGGCTTAGCGCCTGCCCTGGGGCTGGAGGGGCCACGGCGGGGCAGGGCCTGGGGGCGCCCGGACTCAGCCCCCTGAAGCCACAACGCTCTTCCTGCTCACAGCGAGGACAACGTGCCGGACCCCAAGGATGTGCAGGAGGAGTTCCAGGGCAGCCTGGTGGCAGCGCTGCGGGCATCGGGGCCGCGTTTCCTGGCCTACTTTGGCTCCTTCGCCACGGTGGGCCTGCTGTGGTTCGCCCACCACTCGCTCTTCCTGCACGTGCGCAAGGCCACACAGGCCATGGGGCTGCTGAACACGCTCTCGCTGGCCTTCGTGGGCGGCTTGCCACTGGCCTACCAGCAGACCTCGGCCTTCGCGCGGCAGCCAAGGGATGAGCTGGAGCGGGTGCGCGTCAGCTGCGCCATCATCTTCTTCGCCAGCATCTTCCAGTTCGCCATCTGGACCACGGCCCTGCTGCGCCAGCGAGAGACGCTGCGGCCAGCTGTGTGGTTTGGGGGCCAGGAGCATGCTTTCATGTTTGCCAAGCTCGCGCTCTACCCCTGCGCCAGCCTGCTGGCCTTCGCCGCCACCTGCTTCCTGAGCCGGGTCAGCACGGCCATCTTCCACCTCACGCAGATCGCCGTGCCGTTCGCCTTCCTGCTGCTGCGGCTCCTGGTCCGCGCGGGCCTGGCCGCCCTGAGCGCCCTGCGCGCCCTGCGCCGGCCCGACCATGGCAGTGCGGATGAGGCGCGGGCTCCGCTGCTCCCTGCCCACTGCTAGGCCGCCACACACCACCCCCCCCCGAGCAGGGAGGACCTTGGCCATGCTGGCCTCCATGGGGCGACCCCCACTGACCCCCTCCCCCAGGACCCTGGCGCAGAGAGCAGAGGTGCAGCTCGGCGACACTGGTGTATTCCCGCAGACTGGCTCGCGCCCGGGCAGTGGCAGGTTACAGACTCGCGGGGGGAGGGGGGGGATGGACGCCCCAGTCCACGCAAATAAACACAGGGCCGTGAAACCAAGGGTGTCACTGTCAGGGAGGCGGGTGTGGGGCCGTGTCTGTCCAGGGGAGGCGACTCCCGCAGCCAGCAGAGGTACAGGCTGGGCCCCTGGGCTTGTGGGAGGGGGCCTTGCCAGCAGGGGCACTGGGAGACCCCGTGCAGGGTGGAGTTTGATGCCAGCCTCAGGGTCCGCTCCTGGCATGGCTGGGTCATTCTGGAGCCACCAGGGGGCCCGCAGTCAGCCAGTGGCCTGAGTGTATCCACAGTGAGGAGGCCAAGGGAGAGTAGGGGCTGCCCCCAGACAGCAGCAGGTGCCCCAGCCCCGCACATGCTCTAGCTGCTGCTCAAGCGTCTTAGAGTCACAAGGGGGGCACCACCCAGCTCGAGCAGCTAAGGGTGGGGGACACAGCAGGGCCTGCCCTCCAGGACAAGGGCCAGGCCCCAGAGGCAGAGAAATGGTCAGTAGGAGCTCTGCGCCCCCATCGTGGGCGTGGTGGCGGGAGGTCCTGTGGGCAGGGGTGAAGGGGCGCTGCCCCGCCAGGCAGGTGTCTACTCAGGGCCTCCCTCGGGGGCGGGCATTCCTTCCATTCGGGCGTCCCTGGGGGTTCCGGCCTTCCTGGGCTTCAGTTTGGCCTTCCTCAGCATGTGGACCTGTCCCAGGGTGGGCAGGTCAGGGGGCCGGCTGGGCCACCCAGCTGACGGGAGCCGCTGTGAGTCACGGGCCCTTCCTCCCAGCACCAGGGACGTGTTTCCTCCCAGAGGTGGGTGCCGGGCTCTGCCCTTGAAGTACCTTTGGGCCTGCGGCAGAGATGATCATGTGCCCGGGGGCCTGGACCCAGGGCTCGCCGTCCACCTGCACCGGGGTGGCCTTGAGGAGGGTGACTCGGAAGTAGGAGCCCTGGGCGATGCGGATGCCGGAGCGCAGCCCGCCCTGCACCTGGCCCTGGTGGAAGGGGGAGGCTCAGGGGGTGCAGGGTCCCAGGAGCACCCCGCGCCCACAGCCCCCACTCACCATGTGCATGATGCCCGTCACCCCCACCACCTCCAGCAGCCCGTCATCCATGCGTGGCTTCTCAAAGCGTGTGTCACTGTCAGAGCCCCACAGGTCGGCCCCTGAGCCCCAGCTGCGGGAGGGGGTGCAGGTCAGTGCTGGCAGGACGGGGCCCATGTCCCCCAAGGCCCCGCCTAGCAGCACCTGGGGATGTTGATGAAGATGAGGCCCTCGAGGCTGGGCAGCTCCACCTCCTGCTGCTCCACCTGCAGCCTCAGCTCCCGGTGCAGGCTGCGCGAGTGGCTCATCTTCTGCAGCCCCGCCCGCACGTACACACCCTTGTTGTGGAGCCTGTGGGACAGGCCTCTGCCATCATGGGCCCACCCCCACAGGCAGCCTGCCAACGCCAGCCCCTCGCATCATAGCCTCCTGGTGAAGTACGCCCTCACCAGGTGGGGGGGCCCTGCCTGCTACGTCCTTGTTCCCGATACCTGCTCGTGAACTTGCCGGGCTCCTCCTCCCGTGCCTGGTGGAAGTCCAGGCTGAGCTCCGCGTCGATGCCAATCCCACAGTAGTTGCTCATCTGCACAATCTGGGGATAAGACATGTCCTCCCGTGGGCCTGCTTAGCCCACCCAGTTCCCCCACCTCCCGAGGTGACCCGGCCTCCTCGTGTCCAGCCCAGCTGTGTCGCTGTCGCCAGCGTGCCATCTGCCCAGGAGCTGCCTCGCACAGTGGCCACAGCATTGGAGGCAGCAGGTCATGTGGCTGGGCTCTGTGCCACCCAGCAGGCCGCTGCTCTGTGCCTCAGCTGCCCACTTGCGCAGGGGACGGCACCGGCCTACACCGGGGCACTGCCAGAGTGAGAACAAGTACCTGCGTAGATGTGGTCAAGAGCGGCCTGTTGGGGGGGGCGCCTCTCCACACCCCCCCAGGGCGCATGGGTACCTTGGGGGGCTCCACGTCTGCCATGCCATCCTCCCCGCCGCTGGGGTCTTGCGCAGCCAGCAGGATGGTCCAGCGGTCCACAAGCACGGCGTCCGCCTCGTCCACCGACAGCAGCACGGAAAGCGGGTCCTCCCCACTGTAGCCAGCCCCCCAGCGCAGCACGCGGCCGAGATCGTTGCCTGGACGCAGGTGGGCAAGGACTCAGCCCCGGCCTCCACAGAGCGGGCGGTTGGGGTGGTGGTCCAGGCACCCGGCCCCACCTGTGCCCAGGGGCAGGATGGCCACGGAAGGGTCAGGGCAGGCCAGCTGGTGCCGCATCTCCTCCAGGCCGGCGAGCACCCAGCCCACGGTGCCGTCCCCGCCGCACACCAGCACACGGAAGCGGGGCACTCGGGAGAAGAGGTGGAGCCTGGCGGGCGGGGCCACAGCGGCTCAGCCTGGGGCCCACAGCTCCTGCCCACGGGCCCCTCCCGCTGGCTTGGCCCCAGGCTCACCCCGGAAGGGGCCCCCCGTGGGTCAGCTCGAAGACCTGGTGAGGGTTTAGCAGCTTCCGGAAGCTGCTGAGCAGGTCACGGCCCTTGAGGCCTCCACTCTTGGGGTTCACAAACACGAGGAGAGGGCGGCAATCTGGGGGCAGCTCCGTGTGCTGATGGAGGGGCTGGGTGAGGACAGGCTCCCCAAAAGGCAGAGCCTGGGGCCCTGTTGTGGTGCCCCCCCAGCCAGGGGCCCCGCACCCCCCTGTCCTCCTGGGTGTGGGCCCTGGGCTGCAGAGCGGGAGCAGGGGCCACCAAAGGCAGACAGCAGGGCCTCTGGGGCGGCGGCCAGGGCCAAGCATCCACCCCCGAAGAGTCACCAGCATGCCAGCCCTCTGGCCTCAGCCCAGAACACCATGGGGCTGCGGCCCGGGCCCCGCTCACCAGCACATCCGGGAGCACCAGGGCGCTCAGGGGCCGGCCCTGCACGGCCGTGTCCCTGACCAGCATGTACAGCCGCTCGGCCTCGGCGAAGCAGGCCACCTCCAGCACCAGCGCACCTGCGTCAGGGGTGGGAGCTCAGGGCCAGTCCAGCCCAGGCGGCTGCGGTCACTGTCAAGGGACCACCAGAGGAGGACCCCAGCCCAGGCGGTGGCCCTCAGGGTGGCCAGGCTCAGGTGAGAGGTGCTGGCCACCAGGAGGCGGTGGAGGGCTGGGGACTGAGGGGGGCAGGCTCAGACAGGGCCACGCTGGGCCCGGGGAGGCCGCATGCCTCCCACCTCTGAGCCCAGGCTGAGGCGTCCTGGCCGAACTGGACATAGGAGGACGTGCACGCCCCCCACCCTCGAGAGGCTCTGCGGGCGGCAGGAGGGAAGGAGCCTCCGCCCGCCCAGGACACCGCGGCGGGGAACACTCACCTTGTGCGGGGTACACGTGGCTCAGGGACACCAGGCCAGCTGCAAAAGCGAGCACCATCAGGGCGGGGGCCACACCCACCCTCCAGGCTCACCCCAGCCCCTGCGCTCTGGCCAGCGTCACCACTTCCCAACACAGCTCGCCCAGAGAATGACCTCCCCAGGCGCAGGGCCCCAGCCCCCAAGATCTGAAAAGCAAAGAGAAGAGGGACCCCGGACAAGACGCCCACCAACGGCCACACCTTTGGTAGCCAAGGCCTCATCCAGCAGGCTGCAGTACTCTGGGGTGGACAGACCAAGTGGCAGGCCGCCCACAAACAGGGAGACGCAGGGGGCCACAGCCCTGCTCTCGGCCACGTAGAAACGCGCCTGGTTCATCTGCCGCAGCGAGGTCTGTGGGCGAGGAGCGTGCCGGAAGGATGTGCTGGGCACCCAACCTGCGACGGGGACCTGGGAGCCCAGCACCAAGCACAGGGGAGGCCCTCCCCCCACGCCCCTCTGGCCCAGGCAGTGGCTGGCCACCGGACCGTCAGCACCCTCCGCACTGGGGGGCAGGGGGCCAGGGCTGGTGGCCAGGACCAGCAGCTCTGGGGGGCCAGTGCCCACCCACTGACCTGCCTGATCTCTCGGAGCCGGTCTAGTAAGGGCTCTGTGTCCGCCAACAGCGTCCGCTGGACTGCACGAGCAAGAGACCCAGCGTGAGGATGGTGTGGTCACCCGGGGCAGCTGTGGCTCCGCAGTGGACAGACACCCACCTTGCTTGCTACCCATGATCACCTCCACCAGCTGGAATCTCTCGGAACCCTCGGCCTGCAGGACAGAGTGTGGGGCATCAGGCCTAAGGCCACCCCACCCCGGACACCTTCACTGGCAGCGGGCAGCCCAGGGACTCACCTGGCGGCCGAGAAGCGGGAGGACCTCCTGCACCACGGTCCCAGCAGTGCTCTGTGGGGTCACGAGGATGGACACGTAGGCCACACCCACCCTGCAAGGAACAAGCTCAGGAGCTGGGCCCCCAGCCCCTCCCCGCCGGGGCGCCGGGCAGGCCTCACCTGAGCCAGGCAGGGTAGACGCGCAGGACCTCCTGGGAGCGGGGCAGCGCGCGGAGCACCCAGGCCTCGGGCATGGCCTCGCGGGCGGCAGGGCCGTGGCCACCCTCCTCCACGGGACCCCCGCTTGGGGCCTTCCCCGGGGCCCCGGCCAGGCCGGCGGGCAGGGCCTGCAGCTGGAAGTCCCCGGGCTCGTCCGGGATGTAGTAGGCCCGCAGCGCCGACTCCTGCGGGGCGGGTCTGGCGTGGGCGGCGGGCGGGGCGGCGGGCGGGGCGGCCAGCAGCCCGCCGGGGAGGGGCCTCTTACCAGCACCTCCTCGCTGCGGGCCGGGCGCGGCACGGTGACCACGAGGAAGCGGTTGCGCTGCACCGCGTCGTCGCCGTCGAAGACCCTCAGGGCCTGCTTGTCTGGCGAGGGGGCGAAGGGGGCGCGGTGAGGCGCGGCCAGGGCCCGGGGACAAGGGCGGCTCGCATGGGGGCGGGCGCTTACTGGGCTCCGGCACCGCTTCCCGGCCGGCTCCGGCGGGGCCTCCGTCCAGGCCGTCCTCCGGGTCTCCTGCGGGCAGCCCGCGGGTGCTCACGCGCTGCGGCCCCGCCCCCCGCCGGCCCCGCCCTCCCGCCGGCCCCGGCCCCGCCCCCGCCCGCAGCCCCGCCCTCCCGCCGGCCCCGCCCACCCGCCGGCCCCGCCCCCACCTGCGGCCCGGCCCCGCCCCCGCCCACCTGGCGCGGCCGCGCGCTCGGGGATGCGGAAGCAGTGCATCTTGCTGAAGTTGCGCGACAGCAGGCGGACGCAGGTGGGGGGCAGGATCAGGCTGCGCAGGACCCCGAACGTGCACTCCGGGCGAGCGCCGCGTAGCACACCGAGTGGGCCTGGGGGGACACGGCGTCACCCCAGGACCTCGGGCCGGGCGGGCGTTCCGGACCACGATCCCTCCGCCGGGACGCACGCTGACCGCCCCCCCCAGAGGCGCCCCCACCCGCGCGGGCCCGCCGCGCACCTGCACGCCGCACCACTCGCAGCGCACGCCGGCCAGCACGTCGGACGAGCCGCACGTCTTCCTGCAGACCTCGCAGCGCGCGCCCGCGGGCAGGTTCCCCTCGCGCCAGTGGTGCTGCCGCGCGCCCCGCGGGTCCTGCGGAGGGCGGTCGGCGGCTGGCTGGGCCCGGCCCGGCCCGGCCCGGCCTCCCCGCGCCTCCCCCCGCGGCCCCGGCCCCGCACTCACGTGCTCCCGGTGCCCGTCGCGGTGGCACTGGCGGCAGTCGCTGCAGGCGAAGGGCACACAGTCGGGGTGAACGTGCAGCTCACACACTGGGGGGCAGGCAGGGTTAGGGCCCTCTCGCCACTGGACCCTCGCCCCCAGGCCTGGGCGTGGCCCTGGCGGTCCTCCAGCCCTTCGCCCTTCCCTGGCTCGAGTTCAGGGCCACCTGTGGGCCGGGTGGGGACCAGCCGGAGCCTCAGCCTCCCGGCCCTGTCCGGCCTGGCCACCCAGCCCGCACCCTGCGGGGCACCTGCTGGGACGGCGCGCCCGCCCTGCTGCCCACCACACCTGGCACCCAGGTGGGACGAGGGGGAGCCTGCAGGCCCATACCTTCGCAGCGGAGCGCGGGGGCCTCCAGGGCCTTGCGGCACACGTTGCAGAACTTCCGCTTGTAGAGCCCACGGGGACCGAAGCAGTGGGCCACGGGGACCTGCGGGGACGAGCCTCAGCTGGGCGCCAGCCCCACTGCCCTGCAGGCCCAACTAGCGGGCTGGCCCCACACCTGCCTGCCCAGCCCTCTGGCAACCTGGCGTGCCCACCCTGTGGCCCCCCAGGCACCCACACCCCACGCACCCGGACCAGGCTGGGCGCCACGCGGGCGCAGGGTGGCAGCACCAGCTTCAGGCACTTCTCGTGGGACATGAAGTTGCAGGCTGGGGAGGAGACGCATGTGAGCCACTGTTCCACAGGGGTGGCCGTGCCCCAGCACAGCATCAGGGCTGCCCAGGGCCTCGGGGTGCCCCACATTAGGCCGCTCTGCCTACCGTGAGCGACTGGGAGAATGGCCCAGGACCCCAGCCATTTCAGGGGCCCAGGGAGGCGCAGCGACCTCTGCCAGCTGTAGTGCCCCCTGGACGGCTGTCCCAGCTGCCCCAGCAGCCAACCAGCTTTGCCACCCACGCTGCCCACACTCCACTGCACATGCCCCACACGCAGTGCCAGATCAGTCTGTGGCGGGCGGAACCGAAGCAGGCAGGGTCCCTCTCCTGACCAGGACAGGCAGCCCCAGAGCCCGCACAGTGAGGAGAATGGACACTCGCCAGGCTCACAAGGCCAGGGGGCAACAGAGGCACCCAGGGAGGGGGCTGGGGAGACCAGAGTTCAGCAGGGACACGGGCCCAAAGCTGGACAGGAAGAGAGGAGGCCGTGAGAGAGCGCAGGCTGGACCAGGGTACACAGGCGGGAGCTGCCCATCGAGGGTAGGGGCTTGGCTTGGGCCACAGGCAGGACGGGATGGACAGGGCTGCAGAGCTAAGAGTGAAGTGTCAAATGGACAGTGTCCACACAGCAGGGCGAACTGTGCCTCGGGCCGCCCGGCCGCGCCTCATTCCTGTGGAGAACACCCAGAGGCAGGCGGGGGGGGGGACCCTAGCTGACCTATAAGGCAGCGCGGCACAGGCGCCTCCCGGCTCCCCTTGTGCCCCACTGGGTGCTCCCGGGAGGGCAGGGGAGCCTCCTGCAACACCCCGGGCAGGCCCCTCGCTCCCCACAAGTGAAGGTCAGGACACTGCCCAGCACGGGCCTCCCCCACCTCCCGCTCCGTCCGAGCTGCTTCCCGCTGGGGCCCTTGAGGGCCTGGCACCTGCCCTGGGGAGGAGCCCCACCGCGGGAGGAGCCCCACCTGCCGAGGTCGCGCCCAGGAAGAGGCCTGGATCTATCGCGGGCCGAGCCCCGCCTTCAGCGCCTCTCACCCCTGCGGGGGGCGCCTCGCCGGCCCCTGGGGCTGCGGCTCGGCCGGCACATCCCCGCCTGTGAGCCCCGGCACCCCAGGAGTGGCGCCCCGTGCCCGGCCGCCCCTGTGCAGCCCTGGGCCCGGCCAGCCCTGCCCTTCCCCGGCAGGCGGCGCGGGAGGCCGGCTCGCTCTGCAGGTCGGGTCGGCGGCTTCCTCAGGCCCGGGCTCAGGGCCGGTGTCCCCGGGCCGGCAGAGGCTCCGGCGGGTCCCCCCGCCGCGGCGACGCTGACGCCGGCCCGGCCGGCCCCGGCCCGGCGCAGCGGCGGGCGCGGGCGGGGCTCACCGTCGCACAGAAAGCCGCCCAGCCCCCAGATGAAGTCGGAGCAGAGGTGGCAGAAGGTGGGCCTGGTGAGCGTCACCTTCCGGAAGCAGTGGCCCGGCCCCGGCCCCCGCCCCGGCCCCGGCCCCGGCCCCCGCCCCGGCCGCGCGCGGCCGCCGCCGCCCAGCTCGGGGCTGGAGGCCGGGCCGCCCGGGCGCGGGGAGCCGCCGCCGAGCCGGGCGCGGGCCCCGGGCTCGGCCGCCGCCGCCATCCCCGGCCCGGGCGGCCCGAGCCCCGCGAGCCGGCAGGCGGGTCCGCGCTGGGCTGGAGGCCGAGCGCCCGCGCCGTCCGTCCCCGCTGGTCCGCGCCGCGGGCTTCCGACTGCGCCCGCCGCCACTGCGCAGGCGCGCGCCGGGGCGGGGCGGGGCGGGGCGGGGCAGGCGCGCCGGGCGGGGCGGGGCAGGCGCGCCGGGGGCGGGGCTGGGTGGAGGGGCGGGGGTGGTGGGGCGCACCGGGGGCGGGGCGGGGCAGGCGCGCCGGGGGCGGGGCTGGTGGCGGGGCGGGGGTGGCGGGGCGCGCCGGGGGCGGGGCGGGCCGGGGGCGGGGCTAGGTGGCGGGGCGCGCCGGGGGCGGGGCGCGCCGGGGGCGGGGCCGCCGGGGGCGGGGCTGGGGGCGGGGCGGTGCCGCCGGGGGCGGGGCTGGGGGCGGGGCGGGGCGGGGCGGGGGTGGCGGGGCGCGCCGGGGGCGGCCGGGGCCGCTGGACCCCCGGTGACCGACGCCGGACGCCAGACACCTTTGGGCCTGTGGCGCCCAAGCCGCGCCTGCGCAGACGGGCGGCTCCCACGCGGCGCCAGCCCGGGCTTGGCGGCCTTGGAGGGCGCCCGGCGCTGCCCGCGCCTCGGGACCGCCGTCCGCGTCGAAGGAGCGGGGAAGGGACGCAGGGGCCGGAGGTGAGGCCCGAGGAGGGCCCCGGCGCCCCGGGTGGGTGGAGCAGGGGCCAGCAGAGGTGCCCTCGCCTGCCGGCAGGCTGCCCATCGGACACCCGCAGCCGCCGCCCCGTCCTCACGGCGGAAGGGCACCCGGTCGGCCAGCGCTGCGCCCTGCCCGCCGGGCGGGCCCTGGTGGAGAGCCCAGGGCGCCCCCGGGCTGCGGCCTGAGCCTCAAAGCGGCAGGGCCCGGCATGCACAGCCTCCTGGTTCAGGCCCCTGGAGACGTGTCCTGGGGCGCACCCCGCCAGCGGTCAGCTCCCAGTGCCCCCCGCCGACGGCACCGCGGTGGCGGAGCTGGTGTCCGTCGTGGGCTGCCCCGGCCCCAGCCCAGCAGGGCCTGGCGCCCGGGAGGCCTGGGAGGAGGTGAGAGGAGAGGGCTCCTGCCATCCCACAGAAAGCGTGGCCGCGGGGCAGGATGATGCCCCTGGGAGAAAGCCCAGGCCGAGGAGCTGGGCAGGGCCTTGCAGGAGTGGATGGCCCGAAGGAGGTGCCCACCGACCCAGGCTGGAGAGCGCCCCCCGGGGCAGGGAGACTCAGCCACACCCCAGGGCTCCCTCGTTTGTCCAGGCACTTCTCTGGGCATTTGCACTGCCCTAGACTTGGGTGGGCACCGATCCCCTCCTGGAATGAGTGTGGGGCCCATAGCCACCAGCCCCACTGAGAGTGACCTGTGTGTGTGTGGTGTGGGGGCCACAGCGTGTCACACACCACCCACTCGGCAGAGCAGTCTATCCCTGGCGGGGGTGTCCGGCCAGAGGCCAGACCCAGGCCAGCATGGTCCAACCCCAGTGATCCCCTGAGTGCCATCCCTGCCAGTGAAGGCTCCGCCTCATCTGAGGGGGTGGGTGGCCACTGCTCTGAGGCTGCCCCTCAGGGGAAAGCTGGACTCTGCTCCCAGGGCCCCGAAACCCCAGCCTCATGCACTCCCCTCAACCCAGACACATGGCAGCTGCGCCAGGCACCCTACACGGCCAGCCCCCCAGACTCCAGGTCCCCTTTTCAGGCACCCCAAGGGCCATCCTGTCCCTGAGCTCCCAGAGCCGCACTGGCCTTCCTAGGTCCCTCCTTCCGGTTGTGGCCCAGCAAATGGGCCCAGAGTGAGTCCTGCCTTGGGCTCCTCCATCTGTGGGCGCTTTGGGGGAACAGGGGTGCTGGGGCACTGGGGGGTGACCTGGGTGGGGGTGGGTCCCACCATCTTCCAGGGCCTGGATCCCCCAGTAGAGCTTGGTCTGCTACTAGATCAGCCGATCCATCAAGTCTTACCTGTTTTATTAACATGACATTAACTATTAAGCGGTCCAATTAAAAATGTAGAATTCAATAAATCTTGACCAGTTTTCTTGAGGTCTTCTGTTTTTTTCAGTATCTTCATTTCGAAAAGTTTCATGCTCAGCAATGTCCTGCAAGCACCCCACACCTCCACCAGGCTTCCTGCTCGCCCCTTGCTCTCCAGGCCCCCCAGAGCACCCTCGCCCTTGGGGACTGGGTGGTGTGGGCGAGCCGCGGGCAGGGCTGCAGCAGAGGCCCAGCAGAGTGGCCGCTGTTTCCTGGGACCCCCGGCCTCGCACCCGAGTGTGTGGAATGCTCTGTCCAGGGGCCGCGTCCTTTTCTCCTGGTTTGGCATTTACAATCTTTCTTTTTTAAAATGCCTAACCTTGAAGTTTTACTTTGCAGTGCCAACATGTGGAGACTGTTGTTACACAAATTCTCTCTCAAAGTGGAAGGCCCGGGCCCCGCGCTGCGGCCCTCCCACTGGAGGCCAGTGCCCCACGCATGGCCTCTGGCTTGGGTCCCACGCCCGCCGCGCCGTCTCCATAACGACTCCTTCCTGGACGCTGTGCTTCAGAGACACCCCAGCTGGGGGACGTCTGTTCCCATCCCCCGCACCCACGCTGGCCTTGGGACAGGATTGGGGGACTCGTCATGGGCTCCTCCCTGCCCTCCCCCTGGTCCTGCACCCCCCAGGGTGGGCGTGCTCCCCCGACCTTGCCCTTCTGCTATGGGGCCTATGGGGCCCTCGCCCATGGCCACGGCCTTGGGAACTTCTTCCCCAGGGTCGCTGGAGGGCGCTGCTCATCTCCCACTCTAGTCTGGAGACCCGAAACGCCCCCACACTGCCTCCTACCTCGCCAGGCTTGTCTCGGGCTGGGTGGCCCTGTCTGTCCAGCCCCGAGGCCTTTTATTCGCCAGATGTCTTCCTCTGACTCACCTGCCCCGGTGCTGGAGCAGGCAGCCGCGAGGCGGTGCCCCTGACCACACCCGCCCCTTTCACCAGCCCTCCCAGAGAACGGGCTCCAGCCAGAACCTCACAGGTCACCTTGGCGCACCCCTGCCCACCCTGCCTGCTTCCAGCCCATCAGCACCCCAGGGTCTCCCTCCAAACGGACCCTGCCCGGGCCGTTATGTCCATTCCCCAGGGGCCAGCGCTGGGGCCGCCAGGTGGTGCCGAGCCTGGGGTCAGTCTCAGGTCTCCCGCAGCCCACCGCGCGGCACTGTCCACCCCGGCCGGGCCCGAGCTCTGCGGACCGCGTGACCCCAAGAGGCTGGGCCCCCGCCCCCAGACTCTCGGCCAGACCCCGCCCGGCGCGGCCCCACCCCGTCTAGACCCCGGCGCGGCCAGACCCCGTCGGATTCGAGCCGCCCGAGCCCTGGCTCGCTCTCTGGGTTCGGAAGCCCAAGGCCACCCCGCCCCGCCGGCCCCTCCCCTCCGAGGCCCCGCCCCGCCGCCGGCCCCGCCCACCGAGGCCCCGCCCCGCCCGCCCCGCCCGCCGAGGCCCCCCGCCGCCGCCGCGGCGGTCACGTGGCGCGCGACCCGGAGGCGGAACGGCGGCCCGGCGGGGCGGGGCGCGGCGGGGCGGGCGGGGCCCTGCAGGCGGCGACCCCGAGGCCGGCCATGCACCGCCCGCGCCCGCGCGCCGCCCCGCTCGCGCTGCTGGCCGCGCTGCTGGCCGCCCCCGCGGCCCTGGCCGGGGCCCCGCACCTGGTGCGCGTGGACGCGGCCCGCGCGCTGCGGCCCCTGCGGCCCTTCTGGAGAAGCACCGGCTTCTGGTGAGGCCCGCGGGGAGACTCGTCCGGTCGGCCCGCCCGCCCGCGGCTGCCCTCCCCGCCCCAGGCCGGGCTCGCCCGCGGGCCGCTCCTCCCCGCCGTCCCCCTGCTCCGGGGGTTCGGGCCTCGAGGGCTCCCTAGCCAGGGGGCGCCGGTGAGGCGCCTGGCCACGGGGACCGGAGCCCCTGCCCGCGTGTCCGCCTCGGCCGCAGGCTGACCGCGAGACCCCCGGGCGGGGGCGGGGGCGGGGTCCCCCTCGTGGGCGCCCCGACCCCGCAACGGAGCCTCCCTGCCGGCCTGGCGCTGGGGCCTTTCGTTCGGGCAGAGCCGGGAAGTGTGGGTCACGCCCTGAGTGGCCACGACGGGACGGGGCCGCCCCGCGGAGGCCTCACATCCCTGGCGCCTCCGCCCCAGCCCCCCGCTGCCGCACGGCCAGGCGGACCGGTTCGACCTCAGCTGGGACCAGCAGCTCAACCTGGCCTACGTGGGCGCCGTCCCTCACGGCGGCATCCAGCAGGTGCGGACCCACTGGATGCTGGACCTCGTCACGGCCAGGTGGGTGTGGGGGGCGGGCGGCGCGGCCGGGGCGGGCGGGGCGGGGCCGCGGCCTCTCCCGCGCGGTGCCCCGGGGGGCCCGGGCCTGCTGGTCAGCGGTGCCCGGGGGCCGGCGAGGGCGGGGCGCAGGTGCAGGGCACACTCGGCGGAGCCCCTCCTGCCCCGGCCGGCCCTCGGGTGCGCAGGGCAGCTCGGGCCGCGGCGGGTCCTGATGGCGCCTGCGAGACGGCGCCGCGGCCCCCGAGCCCTCGGTCCCCACGGGCGGCGACGGGCGGCCGGCCCACGGGGGTCCGCGGCCGCGGGCGCCGGCCGGGCTAGGGGGCGGGGCTCGGGGGCGGGGCGGCGGGGGTCCGGCCCGCGCGGCCGGCCTGGGCGGCGCGCACGGCGCTGTGCACGCTGGGGAACAGCGGCCCCCCGTCCGCGCCGTCCGCGCCGTCCGCGCCGTCCGCGCCGTCCGCGCCGGGCCCCAGCAGGCCGCCCCTGCGCAGGGCGCCGCGCACCCGGGCGCCGCCGCCGGCCAGCAGCAGCGAGATGCCCAGCGCGCCGTAGTCCCGGCGCAGGGCGCGCAGCGTGGCCACGCCCGCCGCGTCCAGGAACAGCAGCGGGCCGCAGTCGATGACCAGCGCGTGGAAGCCGCCGGCCGCGCCCGCCTCCGGGGCGGCGTCCTTGCCCGCGCCCGGGGCGCCCCCGCCGACGCCGGCCCCCGGAGCCCGCTCCCCGCGGCGGGCCGCCCGGCCCGCGTCCAGCCCGGTGAGGCGGTAGAGCGAGCGCAGGAAGAAGCGCTGGTTGGCGTAGCAGAGGGGCCCGGCGAAGCGGAACACCCGCACCCCCGGCTCGGGCACCAGCCCCTCGAACTCCGCCGCGTCCTCGTAGAAGGCCGAGTCCCCGACGCGGGCCAGCAGCGCGGCGTGCGGGCGCTGCGTGCGGCCGGCCAGGCTGAGCAGCGAGAGCAGCACGCCGCCCACCAGCCCGGCCTCGGTGCTGACCAGCACGCAGGTGGCCGCCGTGGCCACCCACACCAGCGCGTCGGCGGGGCTGAGCCGCCACAGCCGCGGGACGTCCCTGGCCTTGTGCAGGGCCCCGCGCAGGCTGACCACCACCATGCAGGCCAGCACGCTGCGCGGCAGGGCCCGGAAGAGCGGCGCCAGGGCCAGCAGCACCAGCAGCACCACGGCCGCGCTGACCATGTCAGACAGCTGCGTGCGGCTGCCGGCTGCCGTCTTTACCAGGCTCTTGCCCAGTGCTGCGCTGGTGGCGAAGCCACGGAAGAGGGCGGGCAGGATGTTGCTGCAGCCCACGGCCACCAGCTCCTGGTTGGGGCGCACGGAGTAGCCGTGGCTGCGGGCGAACAGCTCGGCCAGCGAGAGGGAGAAGGCGGCGCTCACAAGGGCCAGGGGCACAGCGTCCAGTGCCACACGCCACATCAGCCCGGGCGCTGGCACCTCCGGGGCCGGGAAGCCGGTGGGGATGTCGCCAGCCACGCTGGAGCCAAAACGCTCGTGCAGCTGCCCGAAGTGGGACACCAGGGTGGCCACCACGATGACCAGCAACTCCGCGGGCAGCGGCACTTTCAGGCGATGCCGGCAGCGGTCTGAGAGCCCCTTCATAGCCAGCAGCAAGGGCAGGCTCACGGCGCTGGTCAGCACGTCGCAGGGGTTGGCTTGCCCAGCCCTGCGCAGCAGACTCAGCCACGTGCTGACCACCATGCCCGGGCCCTGGTGTCGCGGGACCCACACGCCCAGCATGTGTTGCAGCTGGGAGGTCAGGATGGTTACGGAGGCCCCCATGGCGAAGCCATCCAGCAGCGGCTGCGAGAGGTATGTGGACACGAAGCCCAGATGGAGGACGCCCATGAGGACCTGTGGACAGAGGTGGTCAGGCCTGGCGCCCTGCCACCGAGGCCCCTCCTCCTAGTGGACTCACGGCAGAGCCGTGTGTGGCCTCTGAGTCCTCTCCCCACACCACCCCTCCTCCTGGAGACCCAGAGCCACCAGAAGACCCAGGGTGGCCCCTGAAGGGGTGCCGCTGGGTGGGCAGGCCAGCTGTGGGGCAGCAGGCAGTCAGGCCATTGCTGGGTCCTGCCACAAGGCGGAGGTGGGGGGTGGGTGGGCGTGCCCGGGCCAAGGCCACGCGCCGGCACCACCCTGCCCGGCAGGTCCACTGCTACTCTCACAGGCTTCCCTGAGCCTGGCCCGTGCTCCCTCCCGTGGACCCCTGCAGGCGGCCAGCACCCAGGGGCACCCTGGCATTTCCTCACCTGGTAGATCCCGGCCACCAGCGTGAGGGCGCTGGCCACGCGGATGGCGTAGCAGTCCCGCCCGCAGCCCAGGGGCCCGGGGGCCAACGTGGCTGCTGAGGTGTTGAGGGCGCTGCCGTTGCCCGTCTGCCCCGGGCCGTCCTGTGCGGGGTCGAAGCCGGCCAGCAGCAGCTCCCGGTCCACCACCTGCCCCACCATGAGGCACAGCAGGCTGAAGACGCCCACGGAGACGTGGCGCGAGGTGCCCATGAGGAAGTAGATGAGGCTGGCGAAGAAGGACGTGTAGAGGCTGTGCACGGGCTGCAGGCTGGCCAGCAGCGAGTACGCGATGGCCTGCGGCACCAGGACGATGCCAATGACCAGCCCGGACATGACGTCGCCCGCCAGGTCCTCCCGTGGGCGGTACCGGGGTAGCCAGCGCATGGCGGGCAGCAGGCCCTGCACCAGCGCCCAGGCACCCCGCGGACTGCAGTCCCAGCGCTGCCGCAGCCTGGCCCTGAGCGCCTGCCGCAGGCCCCGGGGTGCGGGGGGCCGCCGGCGTACCAGCACTGGCCCCCGGCCGGCAGAGGGCCCTCAGGGGACACGTCCATCCTGGGTGGCGGGAGGTCCTGCAACAGAGAGGCGGGCGTTGCCGCTGGGCCAGGGGCATCGCAGAGACCCAGACTGGCCTGCCCAGCCCCAGTCCTGCCACACCCCACCAGTGCCCTGTGCGCTGCCCAGTGCGTGGCCTCTGGCCACTCCTCTGCACTGGGGCAGGGATTCCCCAGAAGAGGGTGCCCGGGCCCTCAGTGGGGCGCTGCTTGGGGGCAGCCTGGCACTCAGTCTGGGGGTGCCAGCAGGCCACCCTGCTGGGGCTGGAGGGCCTGGGTGTGCAGGACGCAGCAGCCGGGCCAGCGGCCAGCGGGCAGTGGGCGGCTCGACCACATCTCCGGGGCCTCCGGAGCGGGGCCTGCCCTGGAGGGTATGTTTCTCAGAAGGCCGAAGCACGGGGGCCCCCGACCCCTGAGGCCCTCCCACCCAGCCCCGACTGCGCCAGTTCAGATGCCGCCCGGGGTCACCCTGGAAGTGCGTGCGCCCCTCCAGGTGACGCAGGACTGGGGACTCACTGCAGGCGGCCCCAATCTGGGTGGACCCAGGAGCCCCGCCCCGCTGCGGGGAGGGTGGGCAGCGGGGAGGGCCGTCCGGCGGGCGCAGGGCCCGTGCTGCTGGCAGTCCGCTGTCCGCCTGCGGTGCTGAGTCATGGCTTTACCTGCCCCGGAGGCCACCTATGGCTGGTGGGGAGCCACTGTAATCAGACACTGCGGGTCCCCGGCTGCCTGTGGGGTGGACCGAGCTCTCCATCCGGGTGTCAAGAACGGGTGGAGCTGGGCAGTGGGATTGCCCGAGGGTGGGAGTCGGCCCCACACCTGCGGCGGTCAGGACCCGTGCCCAGGCCAGCCTAGGCTGCCCTGTCTGCGGACAGAGCCGCTGGCCGGGTCCAGGGCTGGAGCAGGGGGCAGAGAGGGCACCGAGCTGCCGAGGCTCATAAACTGCCATTATCTCCAGGCCCGGCTACTGCAGAGCAGAGCATGCGCCAGCCAGGCACTCCCCGGGTCTGCAGCCTCAGGCCCCGCAGTGCACGGCCCAGGTCCTGCCACCCCACCCCCGCCAGGCGGGGTGTCTGCGCCAGGCACGCCACAGGGCTCTGTCTGCCCCTTGAAATTGTGGCACCCCTGGATGCCTCTCCCACTGTCCCTCTGCCTGTTTTGGGGTCCCTGTGTTGAGGCCAGGATCATAGGGCCTGGGCCTGGCCTGAAGATGCCCAGGTGGGATCTCCCCGTCCCCTGGACGCCTGACCTGCAGACTCCTCCCGGAGGGGGGGGCCTGGGCCCAGGCAGGCTGGAAGGGCCTGAGGGGTTCCCAGCACTTCAACCTACTGGCCTCACGCTGGGTTCTCCTGCCCCCCTGGGTGCCTCCGAATTTGCCTTTCAGCCGCCCTCGCACCTGCTGAGCACACTTACTGGTAGAGGGAACGCTGAACCCCCCACAGGCAGAGGGGGCGGGGGTCTGGGCCCGGGGGTCTTGGGGGCCAAGGGTCTGGGGACCCGGGGTGCGGGGCCCCGGGGTCTCGAGGCTGTGGACCGGCCGGAATTTCTCAGGCGCCCTGCAAGTGAGTACACGCTCCCGTGGCTGCTGGGGACGCTCCGCCCGCCAGGCCCTGCGCATCCCGGGGGTCTCCAGGTGGGGCTGTGGGCACCCTTACTCCCCGCGGCCGGGCCCGGTGCCTGTACCATCCTCTGCCTGGACCCCGCCCCGGGAGTGTACCCAGAGCACTCACCGTCCGGGCGCCGCTGGATGCTGCGCCGCGTGCTTAGGCCGGGTGGGGCCCGCGGGGCTGACCCGCCACAGCACGCGCTCGATGAGGTCGCTGTGGGGTCGCCGCGGCCTCGGCCCACGTGCAGGGCCCGGAGTGGGAGGCGACCCCGGCGGAGCAGCCGCCCAGGATCAGCCTCGGGCCAGGCGCTGGGGGAGAGGCCCAGGGGAGCTCACTGTGCAGCCGCCTCCCTGGCTTAGGGCGCCCAGTCCCCTGCTGCGGGGTGCGTCCAGAGAGGAACCAAGCCAGCAGGGCCCAGGGCTGGCGCCAGGGTTTCCTGGGCCCAGGGCCCCCGCGCTCGGCTCCGAGTCTGGGGCTCGAGTACTGGCTCCCCAGACACCCCTGCTGCGCGGAGGCCAGGCCAGCAGGCCGGGGTGTGGACACCTGGCTGCAGATGCTGAGCGGGGGCTCGTGCGCCCGCCCGCAGTGGAGACTGGTGGCCTCAGAGTCCGCAGAGAAAGCTGGGTCTTCACTTTCCGCCAGGTCAGCCAGCGCCCTGCTGATGCCCCCCTTGAACTTTGGATCTGGTCTGCTGTGCCCATTTAATCTTTACCCAAGTGCTTGCTAAGTTTGTTTCTTTGCTACTGGTTGTGACCTTTGGACGGGAGATCTGGGGAGGGTGGCAAGGGGTGCCCCCTCGGCCCTGGGTGGGACGCAGCCCTATGTGGTGCGCAGGGAGGAAAGGGGTGTCCCCAGCGGGGCTGGAGCTGAGCGCAGCCCTGTCCGCCGTGAAGGGCCCTGCGCGTGGAGACAGGAGTGGGACCACTACAGAGGGTGGAGGACGGGTCCTCCTGGAGTCGGGAGGGCACCCTGGGTGGCCTGGCCTGGCCAACCAGTGGGCCCAGACTGGTCCCTCAGCAGCCACCAGGGGCATCCTGCACACCCTGTCCCCCCACCCCCGCCACCCCGCAGCTGGCTCAGGGCACCCTCAGAGCGCTGGGCCCTGCTGTATTCCCTGTGGCAGCACCCAGCGGGGTTCACCCTGTTCCTGTGCCCTGCAGTCGGCTCGGTGCTGGCTGACGTGCCCACGCCCCCTCCTCGCCTCCCCCTGAGGGTCAGCGTCCTCACCAGCCACCAAGGCCAGGCCCCTCCATGTCCACGTCCACCGGGGGAAGCTGCCCGGCCTGTGGGAGGGAGGCCCACCTCCTTGCTTTTACTGCCCCACCCTGTTCCATGGACACCCCGGAGGGTCCTTCAAAACATCACGGCCAAACTGGACCGTGAGGGCCAGGGCCGGAGCAGGGTGGCCAGGCAGGCACGGGGCTTTGGGGCAGCGGGACTCCTCTTGGTGGGGACACACATCACTGGTCATGCACCCAGGCCCCGAGGGCACAAAGGCCCGGAGGGGCCTCTTGGCTGTGGGGGGGCCGTGACGGGCAGCGTCTGCGGTCGGGGAGGGGCTGTGCCCGGCGCAGGGGCCTCCAGCTTCCTCTACCATCGCTGTCACCGTGTAACTGAGACAGCGGTGGCACTGGTTGGCTGCGCCCCACTCTGCCTGAGTCGGGACCCCCTGCCTCGGGCCTGGGGGTGTCATCTCACAGCTCACGCATCCCAAGCCTGCCAGCCACCTTTCTGCGTGATTGTGCGAGCTCACACCTGCCTCAGGCCTTTGCACGCGCGGCCCAGGCCTCCAGGCCTGCCTGGCCCGCGGCCCCGGCCACTACAGCACCCTGCTGTTCCACTCCAGCTCCTCCTTGGAATGAGCCCGTGGAGGTGCGGCCTGCGGAGGCCCCGCTCTGCCCGTTCCTGTGGCCTGGCGGTGGGGGGAGGGCAGAGGCACTGTTGGGTCAAGATGGGGCGCAGAAGAAGCACAGAGAAGCAGGGTGTGGTGCCCCATGTCCTGCCAGCTGCAGCGCTCCACTGCCCCTCACTCCACCCCGCAGTTTCCCAAAGGCCTGCCTACCCCGCACTCTCGTCCCTGAGCCCCACGCTCTTCTGAGCGCCTGGAGCAGGGGCTGGGTCCCAGGGGCCACACGCTAGTGTCTACTAGGCTGTGAGTGACTGCTGGACTTCCCGGGCGTTCCCGAGGGAGGGCTGTGCTGCCCAGCTCCAGCCTCTTCCCCACCCCTTCCTACCGCATGTCCTTCTGCAGGGGATCAGTGGGGCAGGGCCTGAGCTACAACTTTACCCACCTGGACCGGTACCTGGACCTTCTCCAGGAGAATCAGCTCCTCCCAGGTAGGCGGCTGCCCTGCCCCCATTCCCAATCCGGGCCTTTCCAGTTCTCATTGGTTTCTCAGGACTGGCCCTGGGCTGTGGGGTACAGGTAGTATTGGGGCATAGGTGTGGCATGGCCTTGGGGTGTGGGTGGGTAGGGGTGGGGCGGGGCCTTGGGGGCAGGTGGGCAGGGACAGGGTGGGGCCTTGGGGCAGGTGGGCAGGGGTGGGGCGGGGCCTTGGGGCAGGTGGGCAGGGCCAGGTGTTTTGGAGGTGGCCAGCGGGAGGCGCAGGCAGAGCCGCTAGAACCACCTTCTGGTACTGCAGGCTTTGAGCTGATGGGCAGCCCGTCCGGCCACTTCACCGACTTTGAGGACAAGCAGCAGGTGTTTGAGTGGAAGGACCTGGTCTCCGTCCTGGCCCGGAGATACATTGGTGGGCGTGGCGCTCGCCCTGGGGGTGGGGGGCGCCTCAGGGTGAACTGCCCTGGGCCCTGACAAGCCGGGGAGCCAAGGCCTGCTGATCAGGGAGGGAGCCCAGGCAGGTGGGGCGGGCTCCTGTAGGATCAACACCCCCCACGTCTGTGGTCCTACCCGCGGGTGCCCATCCTGAGGGTCTGGAGGGCCTGGCGTGTGCTGGCGGAGGCCGGACGCGTGCGCCACCTGAGGGTCGCTCTGCAGGGAGGTACGGGCTCGCGCATGTGTCCAAATGGAACTTTGAGACCTGGAACGAGCCGGACCACCATGACTTTGACAACGTCACCATGTCCTTGCAAGGTGGGTGTCTTCCCCGCAGCGATGGGGCAGCAGAGGGGCACCCCTGGCCATCACCAAAGTGCCCACCGCGGCCCCTGTCCAGGCTTCCTGAACTACTACGACGCCTGCTCCGAGGGTCTGCGCGCCGCCAGCCCCGCGCTGCGGCTGGGCGGCCCCGGGGACTCCTTCCACCCGCCGCCGCGCTCCCCGCTGAGCTGGGGGCTCCTGGAGCACTGTCTCCGCGGCACCAACTTCTTCACCGGGGAGGTGGGCGTGCGGCTGGACTACATCGCCCTCCACAAGAAGGTAGGAAGGGCCGGCGCCGCCAGCCCACGCGCCGCGGCGGGCGCACGGCCACCCGCTCAGGCTCGGGTCCGCAGGGCGCGGGCAGCTCCATCTGCATCCTGGAGCAGGAGCGGGAGGCCGTGCAGCTGATCCGGCGGCTCTTCCCCGAGCTGGCCGACACCCCGGTCTACAACGACGAGGCGGACCCGCTGGTGGGCTGGGCCCTGCCGCGGCCGTGGAGAGCCGACGTGACCTACGCGGCCATGGTGGTGAAGGTGCGGCCCGGGCCTCGGGCCGGGCGGGCGGGCGGGCGGGCGCGCGCGCACGGTGCCAGCCTCCCGCCCGCAGGTCATCGCGCAGCACCAGAACCAGCCGGGGGCCAACGCCAGCGCCGCCCGCGCGCCTCGCGCTGCTGAGCAACGACAACGCCTTCCTCAGCTACCACCCGCACCCTTCACGCAGCGCACGCTCACCGCGCGCTTCCAGGTCAACAACACGGCCCCGCCGCACGTGCAGCTGCTGCGCAAGCCGGTGCTCGCCGCCATGGCGCTGCTGGCGCTGCTGGGTGAGCCGGCCCGGCCCCCCCGCCCTGCCCCTCTGGCGGGGGGGCCGGCCCCCTGCGCGCGGGGGGGCGCGCGGGTCCAGGCCTGGGAGGCCGAGGGGCGCCGCCCCGCCTGGCCACCTCCCTCCGCCCGCAGACGGCGAGCAGCTCTGGGCCGAGGTGTCGCGGGCCGGGGAGGTGCTGGACAGCAACCACACGGTGGGCGTCCTGGCAGCGCGCACCGCCCGCGGGGCCCCCGCCGACGCCTGGCGCGCCGCGGTGCTGCTCTACGCCAGCGACGACACCCGCGCGCACCCCAACCGCAGCGCCGCGGTGACC